>NC_086175.1:73629739-73929739 GCF_023053635.1 Elgaria multicarinata webbii
TTTGATATACAGCTTGTAGCGCATTCCAGCACTCTTTTGATGTATTCAAAAACTGAATGAAGGAAATTTGAGAGTCTTCCACAGCTAATGCAATAACTGCCATTGCTTTTGCATCGTCCTTAAACCATTTAGCATTCTGTGGATCTGCTCTATCTGGTGGATCCTCTGTGACTACATACCACAGTTCAGCCTGAATCAGATACATTTGCATTTTGTAAGACCATAATGCATAGTTAGAGTCATTCAGCTTTTCCAACAATTGATGCAAACCAGACATATTAGCTCCTGCCATTCCCTCTGCTTTAGGAATTGGTATCTCACCGTCCTCCTTCTCAGAGTCCTCCTCAGAGTCAGCCGACTGAGATTTTTCCTCGCTTTGCAGCACTGGCTTTAGCTTGATGTCTTCCTTCATCAACAGTTTTCTGTTTTAGCAGACTCCTGGTTCTGATACTGCACCGTTCCCATCAAGTTCTGGTTCTTCTGCCTGGATTAGGCTGGCGTAGGCTGGTCTAGGCTAGACTGGCTCTAGGCTGCCTGGACTGGACTGGGCCCATAACCTTTGTTGGGTTATTGTGCCAGAACTTTTCTCTCTCTGGAACTCTGTTTGTGCTCAGAAACAAACACACATCACGCAGGTCTTACACAGCAGAGCTGGTTTATTTCCTTCAGGCTTCTGTGCAGTTCAATTCAGATCAGTTCAGATCAGCACACTGAGGCATACACAGAGAGCAGTGATCATAGAGCAGTGATCATAGAGCAGTGATCAGAGAGCAGTGATCTGTTCCATTTTACACAAGTGAGAAACTATATACACATCTTACACAATTCTTATCTACATTACATACAGCTGTGATGAGGCTAACTTAGAATCTTGGCAAGGTTCCCAGAACAGCCTCTATCTCAAGGTAATTACCCACAGATAGTCTTTCTCTGTTTAACCCTGAGATAGCCATACACACACAATTTTAATGACTAAGCAAGTATTTCTTTTCATATACTTAACAGCCCAGTCCAATGAAAGCTGCTATCCTATGAACACTTACATGGGTGTAAGATGGGAGGATCTTTCTTCTGAGTAAATTTGTCTAGGGTTGTGTTGTAAATTGAGTTACATTAAACAGAGGCTTACACCGGTGCCTAGATTCAATGAGTATGTATTACGTCTCAGAAATGGATTGAGGAATAGATAATGAAGCTCCATCCAGGGTATAAGAAAGTAATTCCCTTTTCTACAAGGGTTTATCATTCTGCGAAAGGGGGTGCATGGGTGGAAATAATGAACAGAAAAATCACAACACCGTCACTAAACTCCAATTCCCAGGATTCTTTGAAGGAAGCCATAAGCGTTAAACTAGTTCAGCCTTCCTCAAGTTGGTGCCTTCCAGCTGAGATGGACTATAACTCCCAGAATCCCCAGTCAGATGGCTGGCTGGGGAATATTTGGAGTTGTGGGCAAATCTGGCTCACCTGGGGTCTCAATTCACATCTCCTTGGCCTGGCTGCACCCCTTTCCCCTGGTCTCTGATCTCTGCTGGTTTCCTGGCTTCTGCATGGCTTTTACCCATCCAAAATATTGAAATGCCTCTCATAAAGCATAGTTACTTTAAGCTAAGGTATCCTGGTATTTTTGATACTCTGGCTCCAGTCCTTTTGCCTTTGGTCCTGTCCAGCATTAGAATGTGACCCCTGAAAGCTTATCAAAAATTGAATCTGGCCCTTGGATGAAAGAGGTTCCCCATTCATGGTGTAAAGGATGGGCCCTCACCCAGTATAATATGCAATCTCAGCTAAATGAAGATTGTTAATCTCCAATACTTCAAAAGATAGTTCCTGTGGGTGACAAACATTTGTGACAGAAGAGGAAGCATTTATGGATTTATGACTGGCAAGTTAGATATCACTGATCCTTGCTTTAAACAGAGCCTAGGTGTGAACACCGGTGACTATTTGGGCTAGACAAGTGTGCCTGTTTTACTTCAAGTAAATTCACACTTTTTCAAGTGCAAGTGCATTTCATTCCCTTGTTGTGTCAGTGTGCATTTTTTTAAAAAGTCTACACAAAAATGCTTAAGCATTTTCATGTCCATGAACATTTGCACACATTTCCCCCTATCATATGCATTATTTGGCAAGCATTTCCTCCTAATAGATACTTTTCTATAAGCTATATGCTATTTTCTGTAATATGCATTTTTGTATGCAATATTCTTTGATGTACCCATTTTTATATTCATTGTTTGATTAGAGAACTGCATTGTAAAACTTGGAGTAATGTGAAAGCTGGTGGATAATTGCATTGTGGATCATGTATTAGTTCAGGAAATGAGAATTAGATCAGTTTACATTAGAATGCAAACCAAATGAGTTTCTCCCCTATGCCTAGTGAAGAGAATTTTGGACATAAGAAACCCAGGTTCAAATTTAACAGCAACCTTGTAGAATGAATGATAGAAAGGTGGGATATGTTACATTTACTTTAGATAAAGAATAAAAGAACAATTTTAATTGTTCAGGGTCATTTCACACTTTAACCTTTTTTAGGTTTATTGTTAAGAACAAATGTGACAGATGCATGTACAAATTAGATATGTTTGGCCATGAGTGATGGCAGTACAATCAGTGGAGCTTGGTGGCTCTGACATCAGTGGGGCGGTGAGTCCGCTCCAGGTTTCAGTCAGAACCAATCAGAACTCTAAAGAAGCTGTCCAAGGTGCGTAGCTCCTTTGGACTTCTGTCTGGTTCTGGCTGAAACCTGGAGTGGATTCACCGTCCTACTGATATCGGAGCCACCAGCCTCCACTGAGTATCCTTGGAGGCAAACACAGGTTGCCTATGTTTAATGTCTGAAATGACCATTTGCATCATGAGTCAGAAACTATCTCAGTATTGTTTTTTCTTCTGTAAATATTGGAAGGGTGAGTGAGACAGAGAAGTCATATTACCAACAGGGTTTACTTATTTTAAATAGTTCTTGGTCACCTTTTAGGGCAGCGTATAATAATAAAATGCATAACAAAAATGGATACGTTCTTCAAAAGGAATAAACCCAGGTAAACACAATAAAAACAGGAACAACAGTGAACGTATCAGGTAAAATAGCCTGTGATGATGGGGTGTGCTGGATCCTCAGTGATGGGTGTGCAGGATCCCCAATGGCAACTTATTCCAGAGGTGACCCACTCTTATTTGATCACCCACCTAATTGCTCTCACAGGTAGGCAAATGAGAAAGGCCTCACTTTCTGTTCTTAAAGTGCAAGCAAGCTGATATAGGTGAAGGCAGTCCTCAAATGATTTGGTCCAAAACCGTTTAAGGCTTTAAAAGTAAAAAAATTAAATTAGGCACTTTAAATTGGTCTCTGAAACAAACCTTGTCCACACTAACACTTAGTTGGATGCATTCTGCACCAGTTGAAGATTCTGAACTGTCTTCAAACGCAGCCCTACATACAGCACAATACAGTACTCCAGCCTGAATGTCACTAATGCATAGATGACTGATTCAATGTTTATCCTCTCAAGATAGGGTCACAGCTGGTATGCCAGCTTAAGCTGGTAAAAAAGATTCCTGGCCATCACAGCCACCTGGACTTCCCTAGTTAGTGCATAATCCAGGAGGACTCCCAGTTGGTGTCTGTATGTCAAAATGTATAGCTGTGACATATAGGCCTTCTCTAAGAGACTGAACCATACATTCAAGAAAGTGATATCCTCTGTATCACTTCTGAATCATACTCCTAAATACCTCCACAGGGAACACAATGTGTCATGTGATTTTTTTTTAGTGGCAGACTTTATATCTCAATAAAAAATATGGTGAAAATATTTGAAATAGCAGTGGGAAATGTTTTGTTATTTCTTCAAAGCACCGACCTGCAGATGCAGGATTCATCTGCTTTATATTAGAAATATGATGATTCTGCAAGTTGGGATAGAAGGAAGTCTTCAGTGGTGTAAACGTATGATTCCTCCCCATTTTAATTCCCTGGTTCTTATTACCAATCTTCTCACACGTTTCATCAGCTGGATTTGTAACCTCAACTGAATTCAGTGAGTTCCTATTTACTTACCTAAAATATGAACTTTTGTTTACTGGATGGCTTTGTAAATAACTCATTTCATATTTCACAAACACTTTGAAATCATCATCATTTTAGTTTTACTGTTCTGAGGTGTCAGAAGACGCAAGATGTGCACATTGCCTTGGTATAATGAAATGAAAAACTGACCTCAAATAATCTCTGAAAAAGGATTTTCAAATTGTATATCAAAACAATGTGACTTCAGGACAGTTGTATTATAGGATGTTCCATTTCAGTTCAAGTGATGCATGTAAGTGATCTGACTAAAATGCATCTACCTATCATCAGTGCTGTGCG
This sequence comes from Elgaria multicarinata webbii, assembly GCF_023053635.1. Taxonomy (NCBI): domain Eukaryota; kingdom Metazoa; phylum Chordata; class Lepidosauria; order Squamata; family Anguidae; genus Elgaria; species Elgaria multicarinata. The sequence goes on from NC_086175.1 coordinate 73,634,118, forward strand.
AATCATATGTCAAATCAATAATGAATGCTTCCTCCTTCCTCCTATTCCATGGCCTTTGTTTTTTTGTGACCTGCTGCCAAGTGCATTTTCCAGAAGAATGCATGGCTCTTTTAAAATTAAGATTACAATTCATGACACTCTTATTAACAAACTCCATCCTGGAAAAAACATATGACAGGAAAAAACCAGATTTGTTAGGATTTTTGGTAACAAAGCTGGGAAGGGGGGTGGGGAATTATGAAATTTGAAGAAAAATCCAGATTTTTCCATCCTCCCCAGCCAAAGAGCAGCTCTACTTTAATGGGAATTAACAAAAATGCATATGGTGCTGCCATTTTTAAAAATAAAGAGTTGGAACTTGGCACTGTGATAACTCTTAGGTAGGGCTTTAGCAATGCCAAATCTAAAACAGATCTATTCATTAAAAGAAACGAAGTTAAGGATATGATTATAAATTAAAATGTAATACAAATGAAGTATTGAATACATTTTGAAAAATGAAGTTTTGTATACTTTTTGAAAAAGTAGTTCTGAGTACTCTACAGCTTAGTGATTGGGCCACTGATGAATACAAAAGTCTAAACATGTATGGCCAGAGTCAAATGAGCACTGTTTTTAGTTTATTAATTTATCTGTAAATGTATAAGAGTGCTCTTCGGAAGTATTAATTTAACTTCATTTGTATTGAATTTTAATTTATAATCACATCCTTAACTTCTTTTCTTTTAATTGTCTGTTTTTGGTTATGGTTAGCACCTTGTTTTTTGTGCTAACAGATCTGTTCACCCCTTGATTTTTAGAATGTTTTTAAAGATTGGGATTTTAATTGTCTTTTTTTTTTAAAAAAAAAAAAAGCCCATCATTTTTAAATATAAAGAGGTGAAACTGGGCACCGCGATAGCTTTTAAGGAAGTCTTTAGCCATGCCAAGTGTGAATCAGATCCCTTCATCCATTGATTTGTAGTATTTTTAGAAAAAAGTTCGAAGTTCTAAAATTTTATTTTTTAAAAAACAACAACAACAGTCATTTTTAAAGATAAAGATGGAACTTGGCACCATGATAGCTCTTAAGTAGGGCTTTAGCTGAGGTTTTAATTTTTTTTTAAAAAAAACCTGCTGGAGTCAAATCCTTCAAATTCAGATTATCAAACCTGCTCTTTGGGGTCTTGCTCCTTGAGCAGTTTCAGCCCCTGGCATCAAGGGGATATCCAGTTTTTGGTTAAGGAGTGCTTGGCGAGCAAGTCACCTTTCCTGTTGCAGATTTGGTGGGCAGTTCAGCACCTGGAGCTCAACAAAGATGAGATGTCCATAGATCAAAATGTGGGGAAAGAGAGATCAGTCAAAGTAGCCCACAGGGCAAAACAGAATGGGCCAGAAGCCTTTTTCTCATCATGGGCGATGAAGGGTTATCCTTAAAGAAAAACTCTCATGACCAACAGTGAGATGCCAGTCAAGAGAGAGGCTCTCATCTTTGTGGATGTTCTGTTGCTGCGGATGTTGGAACCTGGCATGTGATTGCTTTGCTTCACTACCCCTTCCCTTCCACTTCACTTTGTTCACTTCTGAGCTAGGCTCTGTCTGCACTGCTGGTATGCAATGCAGAACAGTTGAAATGTGTGTCAGAGAAAAATAGATAGAAACGTAGCTTGGGCTGGCTGGCATATCTCTTAGAGACAGAGTTAGATTGAAGACACAATTCAAAGATGTCTGTAGCTGAGCCCTGAGAGGCTGACGTGCTACAGAGAGGCTTTCAAGAGCATCTCAGAATCAAGTGTTGGTGCTGGCATTGGCTGGCTGGAGGCTTTGGCTGGCATCAGTTTCAGGCAGAGTCACAACCTAGAGATGGCTGTAGCTTAGCCCTGAGAGGCTGGCGTGCCACACAGAGCCTTTTAAGTGTGTCTCAGAGATCACTGATGGTGCAGGCAGAGGTGGCTGGAAGCAGAGTTTTTTTTTTTAGTTTTTTTTTAAAAAAACAAAACAAATCCCATTGTGTAAATCCCCCTTTTTTGTTTTGACTTTTTCTGTTGATTTCAATGAGACACCCAGCCAGTCTTCTGTTACAGGCAGCAGAAGACTGGCTGGGTGTCTCATTAAAATCAATAGAAAAAGTCAAAACAAAAAGGGGAGATTTACATAAGTGCAATTCAGAGGAAAGGAAAATGAAGTGAATGAAACTTTTAAAACAAAAACCAAATAGTGGAACAAAATGAAAACCCCTAAGTAATGGGGTTCAAAGAATTCACATTTCAAAGAACTCACAGAATGCATGTGTTTGATAGCCCAATGTTGTGCTACATGGGGCTGTTCAATTATTGCAAATTACACATATTTCAAAATATGATTCCAAGTATGTCTATCCAAGCAACCTAAAAAAGTGAGTCTCAAAGAGTTGCCCTTCACTATAATTTATACTAACCTATATTGTCAATAGATTACAATTAACTAGAAATGTACAGCTTGGCCATTGTTTAATGAAGGGGTTACTGCCAATGTCACTGAGACAAACTTTAACTTTTCCCAATACAATTACATTTCTTTTATTAGTCTACTATGCTTGAACAAAAATTGCTGCTAGCTACCACTCTATTTCAAAGTATTGGTGTCTTTTCATAGATAGACTCCATTACTCCAAAGTTTTCAACTGAATGGGGATGATTTCAGATATGTGACCTCTTTCATTAGGTTTCTGAACAGGGGAAGAAACAGAAATGTGAGGCCATATCGGAGCACTACTCAGACTTACCAATGTGAAAGAAGACCCTAGGTAAGAAACAGAGTTGCCACTTAGTCTCTTTTTAAAAATGGGAAAAATCCTGTTGCAACCATCATTAGTTATCAGACTTGGTGATAACAAAAGCTTTGGGCTTTTGCACATTTTTAATTGATTTGAAAAATAAAAATTTCCAAAGGAAAAAAGAGAACAATATGATAAACAGTCAACTTATACCAATATTTTCTCTTCCTTATTCCAATCATTATTATTTGTTAACTCACTGTAGGGATGGGCGAATTCCCCCATGGACTGTCCATGTGCCGCTCGCCAGTCTCTTGCCACTTTCCTGATCTTGGTGGGCAAGCAGAGCAAATTATCCGATGGTCTGCAGAGGCCTGGCAAGAGCTCACAGCTTCCCACTGTTCCACGAGCTTCCATTTTGTGAAAATTGGGGGAGGGGGAGAAATTTACAGAAGTCACCATTTTGGACAAAATGGCAGTTGACTGTTTATGCTATTTCCATTATTGCTTAAATTTAGCACAAGAGCTTCCTCCCTGACTAGCATGAATCATCCAAGTTAAATTATTTAGAACCGCAAAAAGCCATAGCTTAATATACCAGTCTCTAATTCTTGCCATTTGATTAGATTTCCAATGTTTTGCAAAATGAATAAATAAAATAAAGTATTGGACTTTTGCAAGGTACAGGAAAGCAAGAGAGGGTGCCCTATTTGTGAGCCACGAGGACAGTGTTTGGTGCTAGTGAGTTTGGTTCTGAGTATTGCATGTCAGCCAGCCAAGGATGTCACATTGATGCAACAGTGTGACTTGGTGCTGCAGCTCCAGCAACAACCATCACACAAAGGTTGCGCAGAATTAGGGAGAAAGGAACCATAGCAAGGGGAGTATTAGGTACAACTCATCTTTGCAACATCCAAAAGGTAATTCAGCCTCCACAGGACCATCAGTGTTGAGCCTGTGGTAATGTTAATGTGGAATTAGCTCTACTGATGATAAAACTTCATTGTGACTGAGCTTCTTTTCCGAGCTGGAATTGGTAAGTGGGGTTTGAGTGGAGTTGACAATTGAAGGAGTGGAGAGCAGTGATGGCAGTTGTAAGATGAAGAATGAGGAAAAAGGAGTGAGATATCTTGATGTGTTCTGGTTTATTATTTGTAACAGTTGTTACTGTTACTTAATAAACACATTGTTCTTTATCAAGTGTGGCTTAATGGAGATCAATACCCACGTAAACTGGAGCTGGCAGTTTCTATATAGTTGTCCTGGCATTCTTGAGGATATAGGATAATGGAAGTAAAATTCCTCAAGAGCAGCAGCAGGCTGGTAATACCAGTGTCACACCTCTCATTTCTACCGGGGACATCATAGGGACAACCCCTGCCATCTTCACATTTATCAGGAACATTTCACAACAGGGTTATGACTGGCAGCTGCCTAGCAGAAGAGACTAGCCCTGTTTGCCAAGCATTAGGGATGTCGGAGGATTCCAGTTGGAGGGTGGAGCTCAGTGGTGCAGCCCAGACTTCATTCCATCTTCCACCAGCTGGCCTGAGTTGAATCAGGCCAGCTGGCAGAATTTTCATAAATTGGGGAGGGGCATAAAAAACGTGTGCACAATTTACAGCTGTCTAAATTTGCACAATTTGTGCCAATTACAAACATTCTTGGTGCAAATTATGTACATTTGTACAATTTACAGCCAACATTTGTACAAATTTGCACAATTTTTGGACATAATGTGCTCAACCCTATATTTGTGCAATCTGCGGCCAAAAAAAATATGCATTAAAAGTCCCCAGAACTTGGGGAAGCCATGCAGCTTGGCATGCCACAGAAGTCCAGCTAGCCCAAAATGGGCCGAGTTTCCTGGCAATGGACTTCCCTACCAAACACAGGACACCATACCAGGGTAAATAATTCAGTGCATCATCTCTTCTTTTATTTACTTATTTGTTTGTGATGTATTTTTATGCATATACTCCAGCCAAAAAAGGCTCTCAGAGCAGCTTGCATGTAATCCATTGAAGGAGACCATCTCTGCCTGCAGGTATACAACCTAAAAAGACAGAACACATAAGGCAAAAGAAATGGGGAGGGAAGAGGAGAACAATTAATAGTTTCAGCAGGGCTGGTGGATGTCGCTGCTCTCCCAGTCTTCTCCCTCAGCACAGCCTAGTTGGACTGGCTGCTGGTGAAGACAGCTGAGGGAGGAGGAGTTTTCATGAGGGTGACCTTTCAGGGGTACTGGTGGAATGGCTCTGCTGCTCTCTGGCTCACTAGCTGGATCACATATATGGGGACCGTATATGAGTGCCTCATAGCCCTCACATATAGGCACTGGTTCTCTCAAATGATGCCTCTGTGTGAGTGTTGCCTGTCAGTGAATCTTTGGTTTTAGTTTTATGTGGTATTTTAAAACTTTTAAAGCTATAAATTGTTTTGATCTGTTGTATTTTATGGTTTTAATTGTGAACTGCCCAGAGGCCCTCAGCTACTGGGCAGTATAATAAATAAATAAATAAATAAATATTCTAATGATGGCCCCAACAAATTCTCAAGCTACTTGTTTAGCTCCTCCAAGCTGACTTTCATGAAGGGTATATCATTATAAGTGGCACTCAACCTTAAACCTGGAGGTGGACTTTGTGTGACCCCAAAGCACTCCTACAGGGAAATGTGAACTGACCCGATGTATTCTATAGTATTGGTGTGCTTCTTGCAGCATGAGCCTCGCTTGTGTCACTGAAATTTGTACTAGCAGAAAACCATAAGAAAAAAGCTGCTGTATTCGTTTTGTCATTTGAGCTGATCCTATAATTAACCCAAGTGTGCCTCAGACTGGGGGGTGGGGGAACGGACCCTACACTGTTGGTCTTTTCATTTATTCTCCTGTTCTCTCTTCTTTAGAAATGAAGTCAAAGGTGGCCATATTTCCAGTCAGGATCTGGCAATAGAACGAGGCAGCTGTTCAGAAACTTCCAAAAGCACAACAAATGGAACGGATGGAGTTAATGGGTTTGGCCTTATGGTGGTGATTCATAGCTGAGCCACTGCAACTTAGGGGAAACTGTCTGGCACTCAAGCAGAATTTAACCTCAGTGGAAACGGCCTGCAAAGCTTCCAGTTGAGTTGATAACAGTGTTGATCATATATTGAGCATGAGTTGCACCAATCAGTTTGGTGGGTCTCAATTTGTAGGATTTTTTTTTTGAGGATTCCCTCCCTTATCTGCCTGAGTGTAGTGATCAGAAATTCAAACAGGAGCAGCTGCTGAGTACTTAAAATAACAGCAGAGCCATTCATATCTTTCTTGAGATAGTCAAGTCAACACAAGTTGAATAATTCTGAACATGAGATGGGCTTGAAAAAGCATGGCTTAGGAATGGGAAGAGGATTGCTTCTTCCAGTAAGTCAAGTTCAGCAAAGGTGAGCTGCCTTACTTTTGGGATTGGTGAAGAACACAGCAACTTGATTGAAAACAAGGGGTTTTAGGGAGTCAACATTGAGAAAGTTAATATTTAAAAGTCCTTCTTTCTCACAGGCTGAACAAAATGCTGCCCCTTGCCATTCTTCAGAACCATTGTCGGTAGTTCTCTGTCCCATTCTTGTGAGCGTTTGTGGCTTTGTTTATTGGTAGTGCTTTTCTCTAGCAGCTTTCCAAGAAGACATCCCTCATCATCCCCCATAGGAAAAAAAACAGAGTATCAGGAACTATTCAAATTACTACAGGTACATGGCAGTCTTCTATTTATTTACCCCTACTTCCCCCCTTGAAGCCTGTTAGATCACCCCCATCTTTCTTTTAACAATCTAAGCAATAAAGCCTTGCTTTCAGCAATCTGCTTAATTAGGCAGATTATAAATCCAAATGGCTGAAATTACACTGCTCTTGCAAAGACTTTCTTTCCTTCCTTCTTTCTTTCTAAAATAACTTTGCTATTAATCTAGCAAATACACCATCCGGAGAATCAGAAATTTAAGGTACAAACCAATGTATGTTTAAATGTGCATATTAGGGAAAAGTGCACAAAGCTCATAAAAATGTGGATTTGGGTATATAACTCTAGCCTTAGCTAGACCTACCTTTTATTCCACAACAGAGGAGGGAAGATCCCGTGATGTGATTATCATGAGATCCCTCCTCCATTTACATGTGAGGCGTGACGACCTCAGTAGGAGAGGCGTCGGGCCCGCTATATATATATATATTTAAAGCAACAGGAGCTCACGAGTGCTTGAGCACTGAAAGGTAAGTTTTTTTTAAAAAAATTAAATTTTCCTGCTCCCCCCACCCTACCCCCGATGGGTACAGTGCTCCTGAGGAGTGCTGCGCCCCATGCGCAGCTCCCAGCTCCGCGCAAGGAATCATGTGGAGCCGGGTCAACCCGTGGCAACAGGCCACACGTTCTGCGGTCTTGGGCTCAGCCCAAGACCGTGGAAAAACAGGGCCAAAAGTGTAGGGCTCTATCCCGGGGCAAGGGAGGGATGATCTCTCCCTGATCCCGGGACCCCCTGTGCATCATGTGGACGCACAGGGACAATTGGGGTTCGCCCCGAGATAAAGCCCCGTCTAGCTAAGGCTTCTGTCTTGGCTTGCTTATATACACAAGAGGTGCAAATTGGGCAGATCCATAAACCCACCCACCTTGGAACAAATTTTCCACCCATCGCTAGATCAGACTAACTACCAGTCTTTTCCTGGGTAACTTCATCCCTAGCATCCCTGATTTCCCCCCGCACACACACACACACACACACACACACACAGAGGAGATGTTGGGGGGGGGGGAAGGAACCTTAAACACAGCCTGTGTTTTGCCACTGAGCTCTGTTCTCTCCTCATTTTCACAGTAGTTAACTAAGGCTGCGATCTTATACTCATTTACCTGAGAGTAAGCCCCATTAAAGTCAATGGAACATTCTTCTTAATAGACATGCATAGGATTGCCCTGTAAGCTTGTAAAAACGATGCATAATTTATCTGAAATGGAACGCTCTGTATTTAAAAGATTATCTCTCTCAGTTTGTTTATATATCCCACCTCTTATAATTTATTTTATCCACCACTTCTGATTTCGTTTCATTTTTAAAAAGGGATTTTCCAAAGTCATACAAAATGACTAACAATCTGACCCTAAACATGACTCCTACTGAAATCCAAGGACTTAATTCCAAGCAATGTGGTCACAACAAGTGTATTAGGCTCAGCTTCTAGATGTGATTCTGAGGAAGGAAATTCGGCTGAATCGCATGGATCTCCCTTCCAAGTAAATAATCTAAGAATACAGAACTAATACCCCAATTCAAAACAAATGAGCAGTGTAATGCTGTGTTTCTGTTTAGCCATCACAGTACAAGCAACTGTGGCTAAAAAACAAAACAAACCACCCACACCCAGCATCCTACATTTGGGATGTACATTGAAGTAGCAAAAACAACTGAGTCTTGTGGCACATTAAATACTAACCATTTCATTGCACCATTAGTTTCCACGGACTGGAGTCTGATTCTTCAGATGCATCAGCTGTTCCCCCCTCCTGTCATTAAAAATCCTGTAAAACTATTTCCTAGCACCCCCTCCCTTTGGAATTTTGAAAGAGTGTTGTGTACACTCTCACAAAATGGCTACTAGCAGGTGGGGCTTGCCTATTTATAAAATAGCTGCCATGGTGGGTGTAGCCATTCACAAAACAGAAATTTCCTCAAATACAAACTGGTGAGTCTAAAGGAAATGTAACTTAGGGCATGTCTACACCATGCCTTATCCCGGGGATTGTCCCGGGATCATATCTGTGCATCCAAATGACGCACAGGGGATCTCGGGGGCAGGAAGGGAAGATCCCTCCATTTCCCTGGGATAATCAGGATGGCTATTAGCCCAATTTTTCCTGTGGTGTCAGGATTGACCCAAGACCATGGGAGGTGTGGGTGGCCGTCCTGGTTTTGTCCTGGCTCCTCGCAAATAAACGCGAGGAGCAGGAAACTGGGCATGGGGCACGGAGCTCTTCAGGTGCTCTGTGCCCATCGGGGGTGGGGGTGGGAGTGGGAATGGGTGCTTTCCCCCCTACCTTTGATGGAGGAGCGCCCATGCACTCCTCTCCTTTCTTTAAAAAAAATGGCGGCTGTGCTGTCCTTCTGGGACGGCACGCAGCCATCTGGACACCCAGGGAGGATTGTGGAAGCTGGTAAGTCTGCAATCCTCCCCCTACACCCTTGTGGTGTAGACATGCCCTTACTTAAGAACCTAGGTAGAAGGTAGTGGTGAGGTCTCAGCTCCAAAACAGAAAACCACTCTTTGGAACTCAAATAAAGATGGTGCTGAGGGCACACTTCACTTTACATAATTTATAAAATAGCTGAGTGGGTGTGACTATTCACAAAACACAAATTTCCCCATAGACAAACTGGTGATACTAAAGGAAAAGTAACTTAACTAAGAACTGACAAGGAGTTCTGACTACAAATGAAAAAGGCTCCTCTGCCCCACTGAATTGGGCCACTAAAATGAAGAATGCTTCAGAGGAAAATGGGAGTGGGTTTGTGGATAAAAGGACTGTGAGCCCAGTTCTCGCATTGAAAATAAATTCTCGAGCTGAACATGTGATCAGAGGTATCCTGTTCATTAACTATAAGTGTACACCTATCCCCTATGCCACTATTTTTCTTTTAGGTCTGCTTGGTGGTTCTTGGGGTTCTGGCAAGCCTGAAGTCTGGATTATGAGATTCCAATGCATTCCAGTGTAAATATTGCCTATGAGTGGCGATGATAGCAAGAGGAAGCCCCATGGTAGAGTTCAGGATACAGATGCTGCTAATCCCCATCAACTGGAGTTGAATGGCCACAATGTGTGTAAGGAAAATTAATGTAAATGAATGCTTTTTATCGGTCTGTGATCTTCCTAGTTGAGTTGTCTTTCCTTATGGTTGTTTTAGCTGCCCAACGATATGTTCAATAGCTATGACATCTGCTTGTCCCCATTGTCTTTTTAGTCACACATGGTTCTCAGGCATGGGAAGTGCCGAACTAAAGTGGAGCATTTCAAGGAACTCCCAAAATAGAATACATTCAAGCAGGAACTGTGGTCCTGTTCTCAGCCCAAGCGCATGACTGCAAATGCAATGTCTGGGCAGCTGTGACACTATGCAAATGGAAAGCAGTCTCCTGTGTGGTGGAAAAAGCAAGGGGACACGCATGACTTACTACGGAGGTCTTCCGAACGGACAATATTTGGAAATGTTGTGAGCCTTCTCCTCAGCGGTGAGGCAAGAGATGTTGTGCAAGATAGTCTGCAAGTGAGCTGACATTTGTGGGTACATGGCTGCAGTGTTGGTGTGTGGAAAGCAAATAAGAATCCTCGGTGACACAGAGCTGCCAGTCTGGAAGTCACAAGAGCTGGACACAATGAGCTCATCCATAAGAGAAATGCTCAGACCATGGAGTCGAGCCAAAGTCAGATTCTTGATATACAGTAACTAGATCCAACAAGACAGAACCTCAGGTCTGCAGGCCAAATCTGGGCCACCTGGGGCCCAAACCAATCCTCTGGGGTTCTCCAGAAGGCCACACCTCCTTTCCTGGTCCCACCCCATTTCATAAGAACCTAAGAAGTGCCAGGCTGGATCACACCAAGGGTCCATCTAGTCCAGCACTCTGTTCACACAGTGCCAACCAGCAACTGACTGCCAATCATTTGGTGGTTTCACAGCTTTTGCCGCACCCCATTTTGCTTTTTCATTGTTTTCATGGTGGAACGGGTCAGGCTTATCTGGAGACCCAATGACCAACACAAACACTCTTCCCCTATAGCTTCTGTTTAAACCAGGGGTGGGCGACTTGTGGTCCTGCAGATGCTGTTGGACTATAATTCCCATCAGCACTCACCCTGAGCTATGCTGGCTAGGGTTAATGGGAGTTGCAGTCCATCAACATATGGAGGGGTGCAATCTGCCATGCTCTCGCCAGATATCACAATGATATATGTCATCAGTGTGATAGATATCACTGTGACAGCTATCTGCATTAGAACTGCAATGCAGCTGTTCCAACCCATTCCAGTACTTTAATAAATACAAACAACAAAGAGTTTTGTGGCACCTTAAAGACTAACAAATATATTATGGCATATGTTTTCATCAACTCGAGTCCACTTATCAGACGTTTATGCTATAATACGTTTGGTAATTTTTCAGGTGCTACAAGACACATTGTTTTTGCTGCAACAGTAAAGTGTGGCTACTACTCTGGAAATGGATATATAGATATAGTATGTAGATACACAAATGCAGTGGAATGTGTAAAGCAATTTAAAGGTACTGTAACTATTAGAGTGATGAGTGGTGGTGGTGGTGGTGGTGGTTAAGAAGTCCCCAGTTGACAATCTCAGCTCAACCACAAGCTCACCAACAGAGTCGTTCTATACATACCTGCTCAATAGTCAGTGCTTTTGAACTAAATGGAATTTACTCCCAAGCAAATGGGTATGAAGTTCAGTGGGACTTACTTTCAGGTAAGTGGGTATAACCAATGTTTTGGACTGTAATTCCCAGCATTCCTGACCATTGGGGATCATGTGAGGTGAAGCAGGAAAAAATATCTCAGTGTTTGTGGATGGTTAGTGTAAGTGTTTACAAGCTCAAGCTACTTACAGCATAACCCTATGCATGTCCGCTTAGCTATAAGTGCCATAGAATTCAATGGGATGTATTCCCAGGTAAATTCTAGTATTATGGGAGAGGGAGAAAAATGTCTCCCTATCCTCATTCTCGCCATGTATAATTTTGTATACTTCTATCATATTTCCCCTTATCCTCCTTTTTTCCAAGCTAAACAGTCGCAGCTGTTGTAACCTTCCCTCATAGGGGAGATGTGCCAGCCCTTTGATAATTTTTGTTGCCCTATTCTTCACAAGGGTAACTAAGAACAACCTCCCAGGTTCATAGGATAAATGAGAATCACATAGGCAGACTTCTCATTGAAAAGTAGTGTCTCTGGGTTTTGTACCTTGCACCTCTGCCTCTATTGCTGCAGCCTGGGCTGGATCAAGTATGATGCTCATTGACATTACAGGAGTTTAACTCTTCTGTTCACGCCCTGCTGGATGCCAACATGGTCCATTGCGCTCTAAACCAGCTGAGCCCTTCGACGCTTAGCCACCCTACTCCTTCGATCAGGACTGTCAATTTAACGCTGTTGGAGTTGCAGAACTGCTAAGAGGACAGCTGTAATGTTCGCCAGGAGATCTAATTCCACCCACCATGCATGCACATGCACACACACACACACACACACACACACACACACACACACACACACACACACACCATGTTTAGGAGCCACAAGTTAATATGCAGCAGAGAAGTCATGGCAGCTTGGCTTTTTATTCACCAGGAAAAAAAAACAATCCCTATTGGCAGCTGAATAGACAGAAGCCTCAGGGGACCAATTATTCCATTTTGTGCTGTACACACTGCAGTAGCTGGCTGCCAGGTCTCCTGGGAGCGACTCCATTGGGCTTCACTAACAGGGGCCAGCCTGATACTCAAGACACAAGTTGTTCTTCATGTCAAAACTGCTGCTAATGACACAATTAACCAACTGGGGACTACTGAGAAGCTCTTAATTAGGTAAACACTGCTTGGCGAGAAATGATTGCCTGCCTTGAAGCGTCCCGGTGCATGTCAGTTTGCTAGAAGGTGAAGCCTTCGGTGTGGAAATAGAAGTTCTCTTCTTTAAGGTCGGATTTGGGGGGTGAAAAGCTCCAACCGTGCTGGCAAATCTTTTCAAAACTAAGCTCTCTGTGAAAGAGCAGAGACAGTCTCCTATCTCGCAGGGGTAATAGAAACGAGCTTTTATTAAGCAAGAACCTTAAGGAAGTAGAGCAGAGGAGGGAAACCTCAGGGCCCACAGTCAAATCTGGCCCTTCTGGACTCCCAATGTGGCCCCCGGGGAGGGTGCTTGTCTCCAGATAACTCCACCCCCTTTCCCTGGCTCCACCTCCTTTCCCCCAATGTTTGATTGTTTGGAAGGCTTTTGTGCAATTCCTCCCCCATTCTAAAAGGTTGAAACGCCCCTCTAAGGTTTAGTTACGGGCAATAACAGCTTTAAACTACAATATGCTGGCTTTTGGGGGTACCAAGACCAGGCCAGCATGGTGGCTGCAAGTGTGCCACATCCAAGGTGGAGGGAAAGGGGCTTCATGTTAGCAGTCTGCGCTGTGATGGGCCTCTGCCCCTTCCACCCATCACCAGCACTCCTGGCAGGTGGGCCAGGGAGGGAAGTTGGCCAGTAGTCGGGTTGCCCCATGGCAGGATCCATGCCCTTATGCCTCTGCCAATCCTATTCAAAATCAATAAAATTGTGGCCAATTAAGTTGACATTGCTGGTTTGTTTCATCTGCTGCACAAACACAATTAGACCCTGCGCCACACTATACTATTTCACTTCTACTACTATTATTAAGGGTGCGCTTTTCTTCACAGTCGCTATGCCTATCGATTGCACCATGTTTCTACATCCAAAACCACAATTACAAAGTTTAATTTTAGGACACTGTTTTGTGTGACCAGTTTAGGGAAGATGTGGTTATGCTAACAGTCACTTGGTTTTACTGCTAAAATCTTTATATTTTACATTAGAGAGAAAATGAGAGAGCAAACAACAGGTATGATCTAGCCAGCATTAAGCACTGATTCAATAGGAGAGTTAAGCATGTCCCCAGTTGTCGCCTATTGAGGCAACGAGGATATAAAGTGCTTAACTTTGGTGGGATTCTGATAGTGACAGGACTAGTCCAATCAGATAATTTTACAGTTTAAGTCATCCTATTCTCCTGATTTTGCAGGTGAGACGTTAATCCACCAACAAGACCTATGAATATCCATGGGAGCTGGCTTAGGGTGACCATATTAAAAGGAGGACAGGGCTCCTGTATCTTTAACAATTTCATAGAAAAGGGAAGTTCAGCAGGTGTCGTTTGCTTATATGGAGAATCTGGTGAAATTTCCTCTTCATCACATCAGTTAAAGCTGCAGGAGCTATACTAGAGTGACCAGATTTAAAAGAGGGCAGGGCACCTGCAACTTCAACTTGTGTGATGAAGAGGAAATTTCACCAGGTTCTCCATATATACAAATGACACCTGCTGAAATTCCCTTTTCTTTGCAACTGTTAAAGATACATGAGCCCGGTCCTCCTTTTCATATGGTCACCCTAGAGCTGGCTAGATCCACATTTAACTTTCCGTTTTAAATCAATAGCACTTAGAAGGGTTTAACATTGGCTGGATCATACTTGTGTTGTGTTTGGCTGGTATGCAAGAGAGGATCTTTTTGGTGACCAGAACTAGGCTCTGGGACTCCCCATCAAAGGAGGTCTGCTTTGCCTCCCAGTCTCTCAGGACTGGCTGAAGACATTTTCCTGCCTGAGACAAAGGCTAATTCTGGAGCAGATTATAAAGAAGTCAATCTGTAAAAACCTTGAAATCAATGCGGTGATCACTAGAACCCAACATGGATTTGTCAGGAACAAGTCCTGTCAGACTAATTTGATCTCATTTTTTGATCGGGTAACCTCCCTTGTGGACTGTGGGAATGCTGTGGATGTCATATATCTTGACTTCAGCAAAGCTTTTGACAAAGTGCCCCATGATATTCTGATTAACAAACTAGCTAAAAGTGGGCTAGATGGAACAACTATTAGGTGGATTCACAGTTGGCTACAGAATCGGACTCAAAGAGTACTTATCTATCTCTTATTATTGGCTTAGTATATGATTTCAGGTTGTGTTTGTGCATTTGGTGGGGCTACTATCAATGGAACCTTTTCAAACTGGAGAGAGGCAACGAGTGGGGTACCGCAAGGCTCAGTCCTGGGCCCAGTGCTCTTCAACATTTTTATTAATGATTTGGACAAGGAGGTGCAGGGAACGCTTATCAAATTTGCAGATGACACCAAATTGGGTGGGCTAGCTAACACCCTGGAAGACAGAAACAAACTTCAAACTTTATTGGCTTAGTATATGATTTCAGGTTGTGTTTGTGCATTTGGTGGGGCTACTATTTTAAAAAACACTGGGAAAAGTCCGTTCAGTCTAAGAAAGAGAAGTTCCCAGAATCCCAAGTTACCCGTTTTGCCTATCCCCTCCTCCAACTTTGGGATCATGTGATCGTGACCGGGAGTTGACTCTGCCCCTCAGCCCTTCAGAAAAGGTATTTTCCCGCCGGTTTTTTTAAAAATTCTAGCACACGAACTGCACCACTCAGAGAGCTGAGAGTAGTCTCAAAATGACCCCCATCCACGACTCTCCAAGCACAAGAATTTTCAGAAAGATAGCTTCAAAAACAACACAGTTATCCCCCTTTCTTTTCTGCAATTCAATCCTATGGGCGAAATGTTTCAAGATGGCGATCGGATCGGACCGCGGAAACCAGAGCACTCCGAAAATGGGCGCTTCTCTTTGCCTTGCTTCTAGGGGTCCGCGGTCCACTTCTAGTCCGCCTCTGGGCAAGGCAGAGCAGGCCAATTCGCTCCTGCTTCTGCGCTTCTAATTGGAGCGGAGCACATGCCTAGTTTTCACACAGAGGAGGGAGAGGATCTCTTCTCGATCCTCCCAGAGTGCAGGACATAGAATAACGGGCTCAAGTTAAAGGAAGCCAGATTCCAGCTGGACATCAGGAAAACTTCCTGACTGTTAGAGCAGTATGACAATGGAATTAGTTACCTAGGGAGGTTGTGGGCTCTCCCACACTAGAGGCCTTCATGAGGCAGCTGGACAACCATCTGTCAGGGATGCTTTAGGGTGGATTCCTGCATTGAGCAGGGGGTTGGACTTGATGGCCTTGTAGGCCCCTTCCAACTCTGCTATTCTCTGATTCTATGGCGCCACTACCCATTCCACATACAGAAACCAACTAGAGTGATGATGGTTGAATCTTGCTCATACGCTGCCAAATCTCAAGCTCATTTAGGGGGTGCAGGCAGCTCAGGACAGGCTGCTCAGCATCCACAGTTTTGTCCTCCAGTACTTCACTGCTACTCACTTCGATGGCCGTTTGTCAAGGTTTGAAGGCAAGTCTGTCAGACTATTCATTTTAATCTTATTGACAAGTTAAATTTACACGGTTGATCTTGCTGTCTCTTGCCTCTTTTATCTGTTAGTAGCTGACGGTTTTTATTAAAAGTGTGTTTTGCTCTCGGTAAGATGCCTTGAGCTGGCAACCTGAGCTTGTAGGGTATAATACAATCTTTCCTTGCCTGGTGCCTTCCCGATGTGTTGTACTACAACTCCCATCATTCCCAGCCAGCATGGCCATTGATTGGAGGAGGCCATCTAGTTGGGGACATCTGGTGTAACAGTATGTGCAGCCTGATAACAGTTTATAAGAGCTAATGAAATGTTGCCTGTTAAAGATATGGGGCAATGATGGCTTTAACTCTTGTCTCACCATTTAAAACACTATCATTATTACAACTATTCTTAGCTCAGAACTTTAACAGCTGTACAAAATGGCTGCCAACCAATTTCCTGTTATTTGTGGTGAGTTGGCCAGATGCACAGAGTCAATACAAAGATTGTTTTTCTAGGCATGGGAAGAAATGATGGGGGGGGGACTTTTTGTACTTGAGTATTGGATACTGGTCTGGAAAGAGAATGTCTGCTACCACCATGTTTTTCTCCTTTCACCCTTGGAGTTTCTTAAAGGTGCTGGGACTGATTACTCATGATGTTAAGGGAAAATTGTGGCTTTTAATGAGATTTTCTGTAACTATTTTGTTCACATTTTCCATTGTAGAATGCATTGTAGACTTCTACAATGATTTGACTTCCTTACGAATCATTAGATAATAGTGATCTAGCTTCCTTTCAGTGTCCAAATCTTAAGATGAAATGATAACAATGATATCATTGTTATCATTGACCCTGTTCAAATAACACTTTGGACAACATGGTTATGCTAACCATTGTTAATGTGGTTATCACTAACCATGGCTAGTGCAACTGCATGGAACCATGCCCCACTGCATGGTTTGTCTAACCATACCCTAGCCATGTACCTCTCAGCTGATCTCGGTAGTCCTCTGACTGGTCTGTTGCTCATCCTAGCATCCATTGCAGCATGCATAGGCCTTTGTAACCATTTCCTGGCTGTTGCTGACAGTCATGTTGAGTAGGGTGACCATATTTTGGAAACCAAAAAGGAGGACAACATGGCCACCCCAAGGGGGTACGCCCAACGACATGCCCAGCCCCCAAAGGGGTGTGCCCACCCAAACATGGCTTTGGTCCCAGATAAATTAATATAGGACTGCAGCTTCTTCACATCTGTTCACCTGACTCTAGCAAGTGCAAGGCTCTCCTGTCAAGGACAACTATGCACTCACAGAATCTGGCCTCGTGGATCATGCAACCAGCAGGTGGTCTCCAGAAAGATGCTTTCAGAGCCTAGGAGATCCAGACACACTCAAACAAGCCAAGCCAAGCTATGCTATGCTATTCTGGGACAGAACAATTCTGGGACAAGGCAATATTTTTCAATCGACCTGACATAACAGTCATAAACAAAAAAGAAAAACACATGTACCTCACTGACATAGCAATATCTAATGACAAAAAATAACTTGAGGACAGGAAGATGGAGAGGACAGGATGAATGAGGGAGCTAGATTATAGTTTAAGACTAGCATTATTAGAATGTAAGCCTATGCGGCAGGGTCTTGCTATTTACTGTTTTACTCTGTACAGCACCATGTACATTGATGGTGCTATATAAATAAATAAATAAATAATAATAATAATAATAATAATAATAATAATAGCAAATGGACCCAGGTTTGCACAGATTGGAATAGCCCATCATTTGAATGAACTCTGAAAGAAAGCAGAACTGGAACACCACAAGCCTGAATACTCACTGGCTGTACTGGGCTGTCATTGCTGCTGCAGTGCTGCTGGACTAGTGGAGGCAACAGGGGCTGCTGCAGGGGTGGTCAGCGGCTGGTGGGAGAGGGGGGGAAGGGGCAGCACGGTGAAGGGGAAGGCGTTGGCAGCCGCCATGAGGCCTGGGAAGGTGAGCTGCAACTGGGCCTGAGTGTGAGGGGCTTGCAGTGCGCATTTCCAGAACCGTACTGGCCAAGCCACTCCCACGCATCCATCCAGGTTCCTTCTGGGTCATTGCTATGGTGTCAACCCAGCAGAAGCCCAGATGGACTGCTGGAGAGGCTGGAAAGGCCCATTTCCAGAAGTGCCAACAATGGGCCTTTCTAGCCTCTCCAATATGGGGAATTTTCTGGATTTTTCTGAAAATTAAGGGTTCCCCCCCCAACCCTGGTTTTGCCCCCCATTTCCCAGACATGTCCGGGCAAAACTGGGCAGATGGTCACCCTAATGTTGACGCTATAGTGCCTTTGAGTGTCCACTATAAGACCCATCATGGCTCCTGGTGGCCATTACAAGAGCTGTGTGCTCTGTCCCCACCTCATGATACTTTCATCCTGGTGGATGAAAGTACAGGTGTACAGGTGTGCTGTGTGTGTGGATTTTGGCTGAGAATGCAGAATGGTGGCTGGTGCATTCTGAGCTGCTGTACAGATCTCGACAGTGGAGATCCTAGCCAATTTAGGCCGTTCTTGTCATCATCAAAAAGCATCTCTGTGGTAGCTCTGATTTAACCACAGGGGCCTTACAGACAACTTGCTAAGCCATGTTTAGGGACACTAGCCATGTTGAAGCATGTGGTTAGTGAAGGTGGTTAAACCATGGAAATATAGCAACCCTAGTTAGGGAAAACGCCATACACAACCCTTCATGCTTAACCACTGTGGCTTAGCATGCCATCTGAACAAAGTCATTGCCATCATCAAAAAGCAGCAAGTAAAATTCAGCTGTTCACATTTTAGTTTGCCTACTATTGATCAGCATAGTATAAGCAAAATATCTGTGGAACCATGTTCAATTTTATGTTCTGACACATTGTATCAAAATCGGATTCTGTTTCAAGAAAAAACAACTCTTTTCTTTGAGTTTATGAGAGGGTATTAGGTGTGTGTGTGTGTGTTTTGCCAGCATTTTCTCACACTTCAGAGTGCTGCTGGGGAAACCCATCATGCTGTACTGGTCTTTAGTACTGGACATTCACCAAAAACTGACCACTGCTCAGTGAAAAGAGCCAATGTCCTACCCCAGCTCTGTGGAAACACTTTTATCCTTTCACTCTCTTCCAAGTCCCAAGGAATTTAACTGGGGTTTATGGTTGAACTGAAAGACACAAGAGAATTGCACTTTATTCCCTTCATGGATTTTTTGTACATTTCTAGACCTACAATACTGCTTTATAATGACATTGAAGTGCACTGATAACTGTTCGGGCACAATCCACATTCCATATGCCGCTTTCATAGTGTTATATCCTGCCTTTTTATTTCACATTCGTAATAATTTGACACAAGCTGTAGATCGGGCCTTAGTCAAGTTACTGAAGCTGCCTTGTCTTTCATATTGCTTCTGCTTAACTATGCCATGAAACATTTAGAAATACAGAATAATGGAGCTTTACCTAATAGGCAAACTTTTTAGCTATGCAGAACTCTTTACCTGCCAGCTCCATGTCACAGCATCAAAAGAACTTGGTCTAATGAAATCTCTAAAGTGAACTATTTTGTACCATTTTTTCGCTGGGGCCCACACACTACCTTTCACCAAGCTACTGAAAATCCAGTAAGGTTGTTTCCCCACCACCACCTTAAAGTTCTCCTGTGATGTTCCAAATGACTTGGTTCATCTGGCTACCAGTTGCTTTACTTTCTTCCTTTCTGCTGAAGGAAAAGGATGGAGAAGAAAAGAGACTGGAAGCTCCATCTGACGAGCGTTTTACTGTATACTCGTTACTGGGCACTTGCAAATTACTCACATGATGTCGTCTGCCTCTCGCCCATCTTCCACCTCTTCTGGCCATTATTGCGCTTCAAAAAAACCCTCATTAAGTCCGGTTGCTGCTCTCTCCTACTGGACTGAATGGGGCTAATTAATTCCTGTTTTCAGGAAGTGATGTGGGAGCGGTGACAGAAGAAGCGACGAGAGCCGCACATTTGACTAGATGTGATGAAGTTCTGGTTCTCAAAGGGGGAGCCAGAACAACAAGAGCAGCTATCCTTGGGCTATCCATAGAGGTAGTTTTTACCTGACGAAAGTTTTTAAGCCCCTTTGTCTGAACATTTGACTAGTGCAAATGAAAATGTTATGACAGAACCCTTCTGTTGTCAAATGTTTCCCCTCCAGGGGTGTTGTCACCCCTCCACCTCCAGATAATGAGTCATATAAAGCGACAGAACACTCACGTTAGTAGGGATATGCTGCCCTGCCCAATAAAACTCCTCAAATAACCAACCGCTTACATTCGCCTTATTACCTGATGAAATTGAAATAGAATTTATATTCTCCTTGATCTCTTCTGAACTCATAACAATCCCTGGGAGAGGATCTGGTTGCCTCCTCATTTTCAGGGGGCTGGGGCAGCATGCAACAGGCTTCAGCAATAAAGAGATGGAAAATGTGTTGACGCTGGGTCTGCTCTGAAGCTAATCTTAAGTGAAGAGTTTGAACATTCTTTTCCTTTGAAACATCTACATGTGTCACCCAGCATAAAGTAAACCTCCCTGTAAAATCTATTATGCAGGAGAAGAATTGCACAGGGGTATCGTTACCACTACTGGTGACATCACCATGTAAAGTAAGTCAGCACTTTGTGTCTGATGATTTCCCTCCTCTCTTTCACTTTTTCCAATTACTCCTCTTCAAGTCTTCCTTGGGGTCCTGAGCACAATGTGCGATTAAAAAAAGTGCTGAGCAAGTAACTGCAGGAGACATGATTCAGTGTCCCACTGCAAATCAAAGTCTGGGCATCCTAAACCTTCATTCTTTACTTCACTGTGTTACTCATGTTCTCCTGACCACTTTCATCGATATTTCCATGCTCCTCTGCCAGAAGGACCCACACCACTGTACAGAGACGCCTAGCTGGTGGCCTTCAGGAGCCAGTGGGCTGCTCCCCATCTTACACAGGCCTGCTTTTCCTCTCCTCCAGAAGTAGGACTGACATCCGTGCCAGCATTCCTAAGCCTCGCAGCGTCATGCGCCTGCTCAAAAGCCTCCCACCAGCCATCCCAAAAGCACAATTTGCCCATTAAATGTACTTTGACTGCAGTATGAAATGGCCTTCTGTCTAGGCTCATCAGCTAGCCACTTAATTATACCTTACAAGTTGTACCGGGAAAGACTTTTGCCTATGCTCAGAAGCCATTATACAATTTCTAAATTTACATTTTTATGCCGTATTTTATGCTGCATTTGTATGAAAGAATATTGTGAGTAAACCATTTTATCTTTTCTTCACTAAAGAAGGGTGTGGTCTGTCTCTTCTTTTTAGCTGTGTGTGCATGTAGGACTGGTGTGTGAGACTGTGTGTGCATGTGTGATTCTTTTTGTTTTCTTTCTCCTAAACTGCCTTTCTATCCCCATTACCAAATAATCCCATCACAATTGATGTCCAACAGACCCCATTACCAGCCTCCCAGTTGGTCCTAAAGACTTGCCTGTTTACCTCTACCTACAATTAAATAAGAACTTCATTGAATCCTGTTGTCTATGTGATGTTATCTGGTTTTAATTGTTAATTTTGATTTTATTATTGTTTTAAATTGTGGCTTTAATTTTTTTTTACATCATCTTGGGAAGGTTTTCCCTGAAGACAGTGTATAAATCTTTTAAATAAATAAATAGTCATGA
The DNA here is from genome assembly GCF_023053635.1 of Elgaria multicarinata webbii. Classification (NCBI taxonomy): domain Eukaryota; kingdom Metazoa; phylum Chordata; class Lepidosauria; order Squamata; family Anguidae; genus Elgaria; species Elgaria multicarinata. The sequence goes on from NC_086175.1 coordinate 73,655,631, forward strand.
CAACTTAAATCCCATTGATTTCAATGGGTTTACACTAAGTATTAATAAAGCTGAATCCAACTGACTAACAAGAAGTTCACAAATGAAAAAAGGCATATAAATCAAGTTGGAGCACATATAGTGGCAAAGAGGTAACACTGAAGTAGCATACAAAAATGCTCTATCTGCCCATGCAATTTCACTATACCTTATTGTTACACAAGTGCTCAGCACACCTACTCAGAAGCAACCACGAAACTATAATGGTGATCACACCAGTGATTGCCCAAGGATGCAGATTCCGCTCACTAGCAAGGGACGCCTACCACCAATTGCGGAGGAGGTAAACAAAACAGAAAAGATGTAGAAAGAGAGAAAAGAAGGACTGAAGAAAAGCAGAGTCAATCTGGAGCCAACCACAATAAAGTGCACATGATGGCCTCCGATGCTCCATGTCACCCTCTGCTGCTGTTTAACCTTATAGAAAAGCAGAAAATGATACTGGGAAGAGTACCAAGGGTGATGCATGTGATGCACACAGCACTGATGTAAAAGGAACCAATCTTCAACTGTACTTTCTGTATTTAATTTCCTTCTGACCTGTTTGTTTACTGTCCCTTCACCCTGCCGCCACCTGTACTACCTATATCTATATCTATATCCCTAGAAGCATGGAGTGCTATTGAAACTCTCAATAGCACTCCATGCTTCTGATGAAGTGGGCTACAATCCTCCAAAGCTTTTCTCAGAAAACCTTTGTTAGTCTTTAAGGTGTCACCAGACCCTTGGCTGTTTTTAATCTTTAGCAGCTGGTTCATAAAGCATCCCACTTGGATTCCCAATATGTCATGGGGCCTTGCTAGACCTACCTGCAAATCCGTGTGGGAGGAGGGGCCAGCCTGTACTAGAAGTAGCATGGGCTGTCGCTCCTTTCCACACATCAGATGTGACGGGCTGCATGGAAGACCCGTCGCGTCCGCCATTTTAGTTTAGTTTTAAACTAGTTTTAAAGGGGACGGATTAGTTTAGTTTTAAAGGGGACGGATGCACAGGAGTGCACCAGGAATTAAGGTAAGTTTTGTTTTTGGTTTTTTTAAAAAGGGTTCCCTGCTCCCCCGGCTCATCTGGATGCACAGGGGTGAGCCAGGGCCTCGCACTGGGCTAACCCACTGTCTAGCAAGGCCCATGATTTTAATAGTCCCAGCAGACACCGTCCTCCGAATTTGACTTTAATTAATGACCGCTTTGCAACAATGGTAGTCCTGATAGTGCACTCCACAGCAGTAAATTCTGTGACCAATGGGCTGTCTATATGTGGGGAAAGCCCTACGGTGGCTGCGAATCTGTGCTACAGGGCTTGCCCACAAAGCTGTACATTGAAAAAGTCAGGGACTTACCCTGACTTTTTCATTGGGAGTGAGGTCAGTACGGCTGTTTGGCCGTCTGTCACTCCAAGGCCAATCCTGGGGGCGGTCCTGGTGGAAGGCGACCAGCGATTGGTTGCCTTCCACCAAAAAGAGGAGGGGTGGCTCCAGTACCTGGATGACTGCTGGAAACCCCACACTCTCTCCTTAGTGTTAGGATTACCTGAAGCTATCTTAGGTAAGGGAGGGAGGGAGGAGCCCTGTGATGATGAATGCAACACCAGCATGATGCTTCTGGTGTCACAGTGTTTCAGCTTAAAGAATACTAATTTCCCACACCCACGTGTGTCAGCTTCAAAATTCAAGCATGGGAAATCACTGGTGCTGCTAGTGAAAATGTTGGGCACCACAGCTCTCTGGGGCAACCAGCACAGTCGTGTCTGTGCTCAACACCTGATTCTACATGGGTACATTGCTTCTTAGAAATCTAACCCACACATATTCTGGGGGGGGGGGGGAAACTGAAATAAAAAAGAACCAGGAAGTTCTTTCCCTTTAACAACGGCTGAGGATGGCGCTTGTTTTACAAACCCTGCCTGAAACACCCACTCGGACAGCTGTGGCCTATCTAAAGCAACATCATAGTGGTGGCCATTTGCCCAGAAACAGCATCAGCAACCCCAGCCCAAGAGCGGAAGGAAGCTGGAAGACAGCTATAGAAATCTAGCCAAGGTGCCTAGGAGCAACTGTCCAACGCTGTCATCATCATTCACTACTGCTTCTTCAAAACAATACAAATAATAACAATAATAATAGTTTTCCGGATAGATGATGGACACTTACCAGAAGTGCCCTGAAACTTTTCTCTTTACTTTCGTCAGCGACAAAAAGCCTTTTTTTTTTTTTTGCAGCTTCCTGTGGTCCAAATCGGTCGTTAACAGCTCTAATTAAAACCCTCCTCTCACAGCATATGCAATGCTACACATGGATTAAATTAAATACAGGAAAGGGGATTCTTCCTTGCCATTAAGTCAATGCCAAAAACTGTACATTAAACTAGAATGGTTTGGATTTTGTTACTTTAAACTTGTTCCAGTAAGTTAAGCTCAGTATACGGATTTGGTAAAAGAATGTAAAGGACAACTGAACCTTGAAAGAGATAGAACTTCTGGCACTCAGCTGAATCAAAAGAAGGAATTTGCTGACCTCTCTCCACACCAAGATTTTCTGGCTTAGGTTTCATATTACATTTTCTGCAAGCCATTCTAGAATTCTGAATATAATCAAATCTATAACAAAACAAAACAAAAATATATCACTTGTGGCTTTGTCGGCTCACAAGAAGCCATATGAAATCTTCCCTACCAAAAAGTTCAAAACAACATTGCACTGGAAAAATATAATCATATGTGGGAAAAGATAGAAATCTTGAGATAAATAACATATTTGAGAATTTACTGTGTGGCACATACTAAAAGGACATTTCAATGCTAATCAGATTACCAAAATAAAAATATGCCTAGACCTCAAATCCCCCTTCGAAAAAATCTCCCTTGAACTCCTATGTCTGTGGATCATTCTGAGTTGAACCTAATTTGTTCATATTCAGAACTTCAAAGCTGAAGACAGTCAGATGAAGACAATTGATTTGTCGTGTTATCTTGAACTGATTAAAACAGTCTGAGCCACTGATGTTTCCAAAGCTTGATGTTTGTGGAAGAAGATCAAAAGGGCCAAAACTGTACTTGCAATTCTTGCACCAAACCAAGAATTTTATTCCTGGACTGAACAAACACACAGATCTGCTGTGAATTGTAACCTGCACCAAACACTTTGGGATGGGTGGAATCAAAACTGAAGCCCTCTTCTTATACAATTCACACCCGGATTGGCTGAGCACAAGTCAAGCTGACCCAAAAATATTGGATATGTCAGGGCTTCTCTGTCTTCTTCAAGGCCTAGTAAGTGGCATGCAGGAGACCCAGCCCTCAAGCCTAAAGGCTTGTAGCCCAGTGTTGCCTCATAGCAAAAGTGAATGTAAGGTGAAATATAAAGCAATATTAGTTTGGTCTGACACATGCATTCTCACTCATAGGTTTCATTCATCTCAGCCACTGATTCCCCCCCCCCCCCCAAGCTTATGTTTGGTTTAACCTGAACTTTGAGACTTTTTAAAAAAACACAAGCATTTTCTACACATTTTTTGCAAGCAGTTTTCCTCATATAACACATTTTAATGTTATTTTCACAAATATATGTCTTTTTGTGTGCACGTTCCCCAAATATACACATATTTGTATGCATAGTTTTGACTGAAGAACTCCATTACGAAATTTGGAAAAGTGTGAATTTAGATGATTAACTGAGTGTTCACGGGTTGGTTTGAATGTGCAGAATTTGGGGAGCTTGCATTAAAAATGTGAACTGAAAAAGAAATCTCCCCCATCGCTGAGAAGTAACATGCTGGAGCAGGATAAGCTCCTCACTTGACTACGAAGACAGTCCTTCGCATGAAGCAAACCTTCTCTGTGAGCCCCAGGTGGTGCAGAGACCTTGTTTGTGCAAACAGTTCTCCTGAAAACACACAGATGGGGATAGATTGTTCAGACTGGTACCTGATCTACACCAAGCAAGATATGACACTTTGAAAACGGTTTGGAAGCTGCATATCGAGTGTGTTCTGGGCCCCAACAGTTGTCACTACAGTTATAAACCATTTAAAATATGTAGTGTAGATCCTGCCTGGGCCACCATGAGCTTGGGTCCTACCTGTGTGGTCGAGGGGAGCAAATTATGCTCCTGCACCATACTTTTATAGTGTCATCCTAGATCAGGCTTGCCCATCCTTGTGCCCTCCAGATGTTTTGGACTGCAACCCCCATCAGCTCCATTAGGGGCACAAGGCTGGAGAAGGCTTCCTAAGGGTAAATGCGCCCACTGAAGCTCAGAGGTATTGGAGCCTCAGCCCAAGAACTTCCAGCAAGTCACAGGCACTCTGGAGTACTGCAAACCTTAACTGCATCTCTGAAGTGGCTAAATCAGATCAGGCTTCTGGTAGTCATGAGAAATAGACAGCCAGCTTGTGCTGGTGTTATAGTGGTGTTCCCACTATTCCTCCCAATACTATTACACTTCATAGTCAATGTTATTTATGCAGACAGATGAGAAGACCTATGAACAGAGTTGGGCTATTTTCTTGTAATATCTCCTTAGAGATATTCTAAATATGGTGAGCAGCTGTGGAGGCTGGTGGCTGTGATTTCAGTGGAGCTGTGAATTCACTCCAGGCTTCAGTCAGGACCAGCCAAAATAGTTACAGCACCCTGAATAGCTCCTTCAGAGTTCTGTCTGGTTCTGACTGAAACCTAGAAAGGATTAACAGCCTCACTGAAATCAGAGCTACCAATCTTCATTGGTGAGCAGTATATAAATCTTTTAAATAAAAATATATGCATTGGCCACTTGATTATTCTCTTCCCTTCCCATTAGCCCTACAAATCCTCCACTGATTCTTGTTGAAATCATGGGCATCACAGCAGGCTTGTTTAGCTTATCTTCAAAATGAAAGGTGAGCTCCTTCACTGATAGTAAACCATAGAAGAATGTGTCTCATGACTGAATGTAATCTTCTTTTCTAGCTACCTTAAGCATTCTTTAATATTTGATTGAATTTAAAACATTTCTGTCTTGCCTTTCCTTAAAAGCTCAAGGAGGCATTCTTAGCTCCAGTAAACCAACAATTTTATTTATTCAGTTAATATATTTGTATATATTGCCTTCAGGGCAATTTACAACTATAAAACCAAACAATAACAAAATAACAATAAATAAATAAAAATAGAACAATATGAGTATCAAGATAAAACAATAGTAAACATTAAAAACATTAAATATATATTTTAAAAATTGAGGAGCTTGCAGTAAAATTAATTAAGCAACAGATTAAAGATTAAATGACTGCTTTAAAAGGAAGATCTTAATCTGGCATCTAAATGTGTGCACTAAAGACACCATGCAGATCACCCTGGGAAGGGCATTCCATACATGGGGACCACTACAAAAAAGCCTCTTTCCCTGGTAGCCATCCATCACACCATTGCTGGAGAAGAGCCTCTGAAGATGATCTTAGCCATCAAGGAGAAACAACTAGGAGAAGGTGTTCCTTCAAGTATGGTTAAACAAATATGGTTTTAAACAATGTGAATGTCCAATGAAGGACTGAGATCTGAGACCGCCTTTAATACTAGTTAGTAGGGATGTGCTCCGCTTCTAATTGGACCGGCGAATTAGAAGCGGAGCAGGGTGCTTCGCCTCCCCTTAAGGCGGAGGCGAAGAGGATTGGGGGGGCGGCGGAGCGTGGCGAAGAGGATCGAGGTGAAGGCAGATCCTTTGCCTCAATCTGGAGCTCCGCCGGAAAGGTAAGTGGGGTTTACCGGGCCCTGCCGCTGTCGCCCATGCGGCGACAGCGGCAGGGCCCGATAACCCCCCCTCCTCTCCCTTACCTGCCTCCATCTGCGGTCCGTCGGCTTCTTCAATTGAGCCCGCAGTTCAACCAGGAAGTCTAGGCTGCACTTGCGGCCCAGACTTCCTGGATGAACCGCGGGGTCAATTGAAGAAGCCGACAGACTGCGGACGGAGGCAGGTGAGGCCCCCCTCCCCCTTGGTCCCTTACCGGGCTCTGCCGCCATCGCCGCACGGGCGGCGAAGGCGGCAGGGCCCGGTAACCCCCCCGCCCTCCTCTCCCAGCCTTACCTGGTACCACTCCCCTCCACTGCGGAGCTCCGATTCGGAGCCGGAGCTCTGCGGCAAAGAGGAGCGGAGTATGGGCGGAGCGGCGCGGAGCGGAGCGGGCCGATCCAAAATTTTCGGATTGGCCCGCGGGGCGGAGCGGGGGGTCCGTGCACACCCCTACTAGTTAGAGAGACCAGCTCTGTTCAACCACTTGCATGAACATGTCAGTGCTTAAAGAGGGTTAGCCCCACTCCCTTCAATTCAGACCTTGCCATTTTGAATCAGCAAAAGAGAACACTTGTGTTCTCTTAAACATGAGTAGAACTATTTGCACACATCCTCTTTTGACAATGCATAAGTGGCCATTCTGGCAGGTTTTATTGCTAGTAGCAATGTGGATATAACTCACTAGTAGGAAGAGCCTACTGGAAGCTGGAAGCATTATGTGTGAAAATCAAAAACAAAACACAAAACACCTCAACACCCTGAGAATTCAGCTGTGCCTCAGTGAAAAGTATGCTCTGTGGACTGCAGTCTAACAAATATGTATGCTTCCTTTGCTGCCTGAATCTCAAGGTGCCCAATTTTCACTGACCTCTTACCATGGCATCTAAACGGGTCTCTGAATAGGTAAATTAAACAGTGCAGCTGGAGCAAAGATGGGGTAATGATCCTTAACTGAAGCATTTTCTGTGAGCAAGAGCTCTTCTTCAGGCATGTCTATGAAAGCTAGAGCTGGAATGAGATGACTACAAGTGGGCTGGAGTTGATTAGCATAACTGAGTACAGGCTACAAAATGTGATTTGCCAGTTCAAGTGAATAAGGCACATACTGTAGAGGCACATCAAACAATGGAAATGGAATATTGTGTGGGCCACTAAACTTAATAAAGCCAATATCTTGTAGCACCATATGATCTCACTGGGTGTAGTTTCTTCTTCTTCCTTCAGACTATTTCTGGAACAACAAGAACAACAAAAACAACAAGAACAACAATAATAAAGGCTATACCACCATACTGAAAAATATGATACAGAGGAAACTAAGTATTTCTGAGAGAGAGAGAGAGAGAGAGAGAGAGAGAGAGAGAGAGAGAGAGAGAGAGAGAGAGAGAGAGACTCTTTACTAAATAGTAGCTTCTTTTCCTGCCAGGACAATTTAGTTAAAAATAAACATGACTAAGGCCACACTCTTCATACACTTAATGTGGTAATGAGTTCTATCAAACTCAGTGGAACTTATTTCTAAGAAAACATGGGATTGGGCTGCATCCAATTTAAATTCCATTGCTTTCATGCTGGCTTTGGGTCCAAATCTTTAATTAAGTTGGCCCATATGTTCCAAGCCAGCTATGGATCTTTACCTGGTTCTGTGATTGATAATTCCATTAATCATTCATTTCAACGGCTGGATTTGAATGAGCAGTGGGGGAAACAACACAGCGCTTTCACTATGCCCGCACTGTGCACCAGGTTCTGACAATATGGCAACCCATGACATGGCACAGGTAATTAGGGCAGTCTCGATCACACGACTGGCACAAGCTGTATTGTTTCCTATTGATCGTCTGAACCCGGCCAATGTATGCCATGGATTAAGAAATCATTTACATCTTGGGCAAATAAGAAATTATTTATATTTCTTTAAATTTTCCTTGTAATCATCTTTTTATGTCCACCACAGACCATAATTGTACGTTTTTCAGGAACCAGGCATTTTTCAGCTTATTCCACACAAAACCCTATGTCATGAACTCATTATCCTTTCTGTAAACCGCCCAGAGAGCCCTGGCTATGGGAGCGGTATATAAGTTTAATAAATAAATAAATAAATAAATAAATAAATAAATAAATAAATAAATTATCCCCACTAGTAGATAGACAATAAATATAAGCAATGAGGCAATCTTCTGAAAAAGAAAGCAACCCATAATATTGTTACAAACCTCATAACAAGGATCATTATTTATTGTCAGAGTGATTGAATATGAGAATTGTGCTTCAAATATAAGGAAAAAATGTATAGGCCTAAAGTTGCTTTGTATGTGAAAAAAGGAACACTCTGTGTTTTCTATGTTATCCAAATTCATCAAGATACTTCCTCTCGTCTCATTGCATATATATGCCACTCCTATTCCCTCTTCTGTTCTCCTTTGTTTCTCTCAGGCTATATTTTAAAGGAGGACTGTGACGCAACTCCCCCCTCAGGTCCATCTGTCTCTGCCTTGAGTCAGATGTCCTCACTGACCCACAAGCTTCAGCCCCTAGAGTCTCTTTCTAGGTAAAAGAGATGCTCAATTGGTACCCTTTACCCAAACAGGAGAAACATGTACATTATTGGTAGCAAAGAAAGGTGAATTCATGGGATTTTATAGTTTAAAAACAAGCAAATTGAAGTTGTGGACAGAGATAGCCAAGTTACAGTTATCCACGCTCTGATAACCTCTCGTCTGGATTACTGCAATGCATTATATGTGGGGCTGCCTTTGAATATGATCCGGGAACTTCATCTGGTACAAAAACAGGGCAGCATATTTGTTAACAGGGACCGGCCAGCGAGACCAAATCATGCAAGTTGTTTTCCAGCATCACTGGCTGCCAATCCAGGTCCAGGCCTGATTCAAAGTGCTGGTGTTAACATTCAAAGCCCTAAATGTCTTGGGGCCAGGTTATCTGAAGGAATGCCTCCTCCCATATGTACCTGCCTAAGATCATATTCAGTGGTCCTTCTCCGTGAGCCCCTGCCAAAGGAAGTGAGGCAGGCAGCTATAAGGAGGAGGGCCATCTCTGCTGTGGTACCCTGGCTTTGGAATGAGCTCCTTAGGGATGTTCGCCTGGCACCTCCGTTATACTTTTTTCAATGCCAGGTGAAGAAATTTTTATTTTCCCAATATTTTAACAGTCTATCATCTTAGAGCATCATCACACGGGGAAAAATATCATTTCCTTACCATCACTTCTCCACCCGCACTTTGTCTTTTGAAAGAGGAAGTAAACAACGTGCATGTGGCCCATTCAGTGGGCTGTTTTGATCGTGCTGCTTCTCCTGCACACAGCAAGAGATAGCGGCAACTTCCGTCTCAAAAATAATTTGCATTTACCAGGATCTTTTTTTTTCTTTTTTCTTTTTGTCACGCGAAGAAGGCTAGAAGAGGTGGGAGGTGTGCAGGACACAGACAACGACATGAATAGGACCTGCGAAAATCCGCAATTTTTTAACTTAAACCTGTATAAATCTCTGCATTGCTGCTCGGTTTCATCCTGGTTGTGCTTTTATATTGTACTTTTATATTGTGCTTTCTATATTGTGGTTTGTTTTACACTGTGGATTGTATTTGATGATTTTAATTTTTGTGAACCACCCAGAGAGCTTTGGCTACTGGGCAATATACAAATGCAATAAATAAATAAAAAATAAATAAAATGCAGTCTACACACATGCACACACCTCCCACCTTTCACTCACTCTCTATCAAACAATTAACCCTAACTTATTGTGCTTCTATCTAATGCAGCAAATACACACTCTCTCTCTCTCTCTCTTTCACACACACACATGTATAGCTATATATACAGATACAACATGGTAAGCATTGTGATTTTGCCGCATGGACACACTCCTTTAAGACTGGAATTTTATACCACTCACCTGGGAGTAAGCCTCATTTAACACAATGGGATGCATTTTGAGCTAAACATGATGGCTTAGCCTGTTGTCTGAACAGGGTTACTAAATGGAAAAATTCTCCTTTCTCCTTCTCTTTCTCTCTCAAGCAGAAAGTATGCTTGCCACTACGTCAGGTTGAAAACCCTCTTTCAATACCCTAACTGAAGGTGGCCTCTGAAGAGTTTCTTTCTCCATTTGTTTCTGACCTACCCACCCATTCTCTTCCTCCCATGCTAGGGTACAATGTCGTCTTTTACAGAGGACCATCCTCTATTCAAAGGGCTGCCATATCCAATTCCAGTTTGAAGATAAAGAACCATAAGAACTATTCCCATCCACAGATAGCACCTGGAGAGCAGACAGAACAGCAGGAGCACAGATCACCTGGTCACAGTCTTCCATGCTATGGTGAATTGCACTGTAACTTCTCTTTAAACTGTAATCATTATTTCCAGATTTGCATCTAAATATATAAATTAGCACATGCAAATATTATGCAGGTCACTGTCTTATTTTACCCCTCCTTTATTTATTTATGTATTTCCTCTTTTTTTTTTTTTGGCAATTCATAAGTGACCAGCCTAACACTAATTCAACCAAGCCCACACCTCCCCTCCCCTCCCCTAGCACAAGCACACTAGCCATGTTTACCAGGAGATCCCTGGCAACTTTATTCAAGAATGCATGAGCTAGGTCATAGCTAGACCTAAGTTTTATCCCTGGATCATCCAGGGGTCAAACCTGTTCATCTAGGTGACACACAGGGGATCCAGTGCTCAGGCAGGGGTGAACCCTGGATGATCCCACGATAAACCTTAGGTCTAGCCGTGGCCTTAGTTTAGTCTGTGAGTGAGTGTCCCTATTCACACATGGGAGAGGGTGGTTAGGGTGACTACAGAGTGGGGAGACTTAACAAAACCCTTGCCTGTCATGTGACCACAGAACTGTGCAGTGCCGGGTGGTTCCCTTATGTGGTTAGTCCACTATGGTAGGGATTGGATTGCACTGGATGCTGTAACTGGCACATGGCGATCTTGACCATCGAGAAAGTCCGCACTGGCTAGAGCAATGCTAGAAGTTGCAGCTGCACTAGGTGTCTGACTAGATCACAAAGTTTTTATTAATGGAATAACCATTTTTAGCAATGCAGAACCTGGCAGAAGACACAGCAAGCCACTCAGGGCCCCTTAACCCCAGTGCAGGAGGTTCATACCTGGGATGACTTATTAGTCATTGTTGTCAGGTTTTTCTCCTCCCACATGACACACTAAGCCATCATGGTTTGGAGAGATGCTGTCCCAGTGAGTGAGTGGGAGATACTGTGGAGGGTTATTACCCATCCCATTTTTTCTGCAGGAGTCACTACTGATAGTAAAGGCCTTGGCCTAGCCTGCCTTGCACACACACACACACACACACACACACACACACTCATGTACTAAGGGGTATATGACTTCTAGCAATATATTCTTTGTGTTTCCACGTAGAAGGTAAAACATGAAAGGGACTAGCACCAGGAATCAATTGAAAAATGGCACAGCCCTCATCTCAATGTACATGCAAAGTAGTGTACAGTCAGCTTTGAGACAAATAATAATAATTCAAAGGACTATGGAAGCATGAGACTAATTAGGTAGACATATGGAGAACTTTATGGCTTCTCATTTTACTTGAAATGTGTTTTGTATTTCCTTCACACATCCTGATGTGTTTCTTTCATGCAACAGAAATACATATTCTGACAAAAGCTAAAGCAAAATGTACTTTTAAATTATTGGACATCACCTCTATATATTTTGAACATTAAATGTTGCCAAAAAATACATTAAATACCCACTACACAGTCATGAATTCTCTTATAACTTATTGGGAAATGCCTATAGGAGACTGGTTGTTTCACACGAAAAAGGTAAACGCAGATCCAGTGGAACAGGCCCCCCAGATGGATCAGAAGGAAGGCTTGAAAAAGGCCTTATTATTTTTACAAGAGCCACAAGCCCAGTAAAAGCTTCCCCAGAGTTGAAAGCACCCTCCAAGCAGAGAACAATTAAACAATGCAATTCCAGAGGGAGGCAAATATGATATCAGCATGTCAATTTGATTAATAATGCATTGTTACACACACCTCCCAGGAAACATATAGTATTGTACATGTGAGGGGGTGGTGGTGAGGTTGGATTTTAAAATCATTGGGCTTTCCAATTCACTGTGCCTCCAATGTGATTATTGCACATTGGAGGAAATTCTGATGTAATATTTTATACATGAAGTTAATAGTGTGCTTAAGAGTAGGGATGGACAAATCTCCATCTCCTGGGTTTTCCAATGAAGTGGGTGGGAGATTCAGGAAAGATTAAAGGATGTACTTCTTCACACAGCACGTAGTTGAACTATGGAACTTACTACCATAAGATGTAGTGATGGCTACCAACTTGGATGGCTTTAAAAGAGGATTAGGTGAATTCATGGAGCAGAAGGCTATCAATGCTACTAATCCTGATGGCCATATAATTACCTACAGTATCAGAGGCAGTATGCCATGAACACTAGATGCCAAGAAATAAGACTGGGGGTATGCTATTGAGCTGTGTCCATCGCATTGGCCACAGTGGGTACAGAATGCTGGACTAGACAGGCCTTTGGCCTGATCCTGCACAGCTCTTTTTATGGGAAGCCTGAAGAAAGAACTACACAACAGGAAAGTTACAACATTTATCCTGTGAGAGATGCTGATAGATGACCACAGCAAAATTATGTAAACTGGGGTAGAAAAAAAATACTGAAAAACTGCCCCCAAGTGGTTATGCTGCAGAGTTTGGATTTATTGGCAACCACTTGCTCAGAGTCAGCAACTACAGACGGGTCTATTCAGAAAAAAACCTTTGTAGGCCGTCCAATGGAATTTTGCCTAATTTACTGTTTCCATGTAATTTATCAAATCTGTTCTCTCTCCTTGTAAGCAGTTATTTTTCCTTCATGCATTTTACCCCTGTACTTTGTTGTTATGATTTCACTCATGTTTCTAAATATGGTTAGACTCCAAGACTCTCCCAATCAAGAAGGTTTTTAGGATTCAACAAAAGTTCCCCTTACTCCCCCACACACCAATGTTCCCTACATTTGTAGTGGCACAGCTGGCTTAAAGGAAATACAGAGTGTGGTGTAAACCCATTCTTATCCTTAGGAGCCTCAAATTCTGGGTCAAACCTACAGAAAGGATACATTTTACAAACAACTTTAGTAGTGGGTAGTGGGTAGGGTTGATTGTCTGGCAAACAGAACAAAAACACTACTTTGACACCTTCATATCAGTGGCAGCTAGTAGCACTGATATCACTGGGGCAGTGATCTACTCAGAGCCTGTCAGAACTCTAAAGGAGCTATTCAAGTTGCTGAACCTATTTGCAGGGAAAGGGCTCCGGACCTTTGATAGCTCCTTTAGAGTTCTGACCGGTTCTAACTGAATCCCAGATCAGATTCACTGCCCCGCTGATGTTGGAGCCACCAGCCTCCACTGATATCTGCCTTGCAAACTTCATTTCCCCCCAAGTCCTTTAATTTAAAATAACTAATGAATGGGTCTCCAAGGAGCATCTATTTTCATATCTATTAGTCAACTGTAAATTCCTTTGGTTATGGTTTATGGTTGGCTCATGATCTGGAAGGGGGAATTATACTATCACTTTGATTTTTTGAAGATTTGGTTGAAATTAAGATAGCTTCCTTTAACAAGTAGGTGAGTAAATTGCTAAATATTACCTCAAGACCATATGGCACTTGCCCTCTTCAATGGCTCTACATATTCTTCTGTGCTGTCCCTTTATACCTTGAGCTCTCCTCCCCATCCCACCCTAAGAACACTAAGGTGTAGAGGAGGGGCATGTATCATCATTTACAGAGAACAGTCCTCTTTTTGAAGGGCTATCTTGTTGAATTCTGGTTTAAAGCTAAAGAACCATATTAGAAACTGTTGTGCATCAACAGTTCACACCTGGAGAGTAGACGGAACAGGCAGGTGCACAGGTCACCTGGTCACAGTCTCCCACACTATGGTCAGATGTACTGTACTTCTATTTTAATTATTTTAGGCTGCAGAGCCATGCATCTTTAGTTAAGATTCGACTGGGGGGGGGGAAGCATTCTACCACGATAAAGGGGTAATTGGAGACTTGGTCATTCTAACATTCTTAAAATCAAAAACGTTTCACCAATCTTCCAGAAATTTACCTGTGCCAGAAAGAAATGTTGGTTTTAAATAACATGAAAATTTCGGGAAGATTAGTGAAAGATTGACGAAAGAGAGTAGTTTAAAGTAGGGGGGGAAACCACATCTTCAGCCGAAGTGTTTCTTAAAAAAACCTTGGTGACTTTTTTTGTTTACCCTTTGTGATCATGTGAGGGTTTACCTAATTAAAATCCTGATGATTTCCTTTTCCTTTGGTCTTTCATGAAATAGCTTTTCTTTTTATATAATTCAATTTATTTATTTATTTATGCTAATGAAAGCCTGTGGAAGGTCCTAATGCGGCACTCAGAATGTTGAGGGGGATGGAGGGGAAGGAGGGAATGACTGCAATCTGGATTAAAAGCAGAAGCAGCAATGGATTTCTGTGACCTGTGAGTGTGTGTGTGGACATGGACAAGCAATCCCCTCAGCATGACCAGACCTACCACAAGAAATTGAATGGGAGTGAAAACTTTAGTTTATAAGCAGGCCTGGCTTTCCTTGAGGGCAGAGAGTTTTGCTGCCTGAAATCTGAGAAGCAGACTCAGCCTGGTTCTTGCCTCCTTTTAAGAGAAGAAGAGTCCTCTTTTCTCTTTTTGAACACATTTTCCCTTGGTTTTGAGACTATTTGGGGCTATCATTTCCCAAGGCCAGCTTCTCTGGCTCACCCCCTATTTTATTTTGCTCACTGGTGAAGGTTGGGCTTCACAGTACTTTTCATTTTAAAATATTTTCTACATTCTCTACCTGGATTGATTTTCCCCACTTGGACTTTACTGAGTTCTACACCCTGGATTCTAGGAGAGATCTCTTTCAACCTTCCTCTGGATCCATGATAACCTAGTCTTCAGATCTCTCCTTGGAATAGGTAGCTATACATTCCTTTTAATCCCCCACCCCAATAAGCACACACTGCTCCCTTCCTTTTTTTGTAAGAGTTTGGACCATACTGCTATAAAGTTGAAAACTTCAAATACTTCATTTAACTTATTTGGGCTGGTATAATTTTAAGTACAACTTTGAAACCTTTCAAAATGCTTCTGGGCTTACAACAGTGTTTTCAGCCTAGTCACACTGTTTTTCTTATAGGCCAGTGACCATATGACAGGAAAAAGCCGGATTTGTCAGAATTTTGGGTAACAAATCCAGGAAGGAGGGAATTATGGAATTTGAAGAAAAATCTGGATTTTTCCCATCCTCCCCAGCCAAATGGCAGCTCTACTTTAATGGGAATTAACAAAAATGCTTACATCTCTGTCATTTTTAAAGATAAAGGGATTAAACTTAGCACCCTAATAGTGTTCAGGTAGGGTCGTAGCCATACCAAATTTGAAGAAGATCCATTCATCCATTGATTTTAGTAGTATTTTTTTTAAAATTGAGGTTTTAACATTATTATTTTTTTTAAAAACCATCATTTTTAAAGATAAAGAGATGAAACTTGGCAATTCCAGCACTGCAAATAGTTGGCTATTAGATGTAGGCCCAGCGCAAGACTGCTGTCATATTGATGGTGTTAAATAATCTGGCTATTTGGAAGATTAGTGTTACAGGATAAGTTAAAGGGCTTTTTAAAGTAATCTCATGTGTAGTTAAGTAAGCTACTGAAGTGCAAGTATCCCTTAGATATTTCTGTAGCAGAAATTATTAGTGTAGGTTTCACATTCAATGTACAGTATGTAAAGTGCATATGAATGCCATGCTTGATGTACAGTAAACTATCATTTATTGTGGGTGTGATTGTACTGTCAATTAATCATACAGTTTAGTACACTTTACAAAATCCCTTAAAGTCAACATACAGTAAAGTTCATCAAACTGAAATGCATCTAGATCTAAAGAATTAGTAAAATCTCAAACTGCAGTTAAATCTGGATATCATTCATAGTAACCTTTGAAACACTGTGGATATGTTGTGGCAAGCACTAGCTGTGAGAAGTTTGGTGTGCTTCCCAGCACGCTCTGTACTAATACCCAGCCTGCAGTCAAAGGGATGGATCCAATGGTTCCTTTCTGGAACAGAAGGAGCTTCCTCCAATGGAAGTACAGGGCCAGCCAGGATGTTTTGTGGCCTGAGGCAGAGCATCAGATGGCTCTCCGACCTCCACATCAAAGGGCATAATAATACCCCTGAACAGGCATTAAAAGAACATTTTGTATTAGATCGGTAGATGGTGTAACACAACATACAGTACGTGCCACCTGAATCGTCTTCTCATAGGGCCAAAGATATGGGCCCCCAAAACCTAAAGAATTAAGGTATGGCAAGAAGTACATATTTGTTATAACAAATAATAATAATAATAATAATAATAATAATAATAATAATAATAATAATACATTTATTTCTTACCCACTTCTCCCTTTGGATCGAGGCGGGGAACAACATTAGCACAGGAATCAATACATCTCAAAAATTCTTGATTTTACATTGATCTGGATAGGCCTGCCAGAAAAGGCTAGTCTTTAAACTGCCTTAAAATCACACAGAGAGTTAATTTTACGAACCTCCTCCGGCAGGCCATTCCACAATCTGGGGGCGACAGAAGAAAAGGTCCTCTGGGAAACTGATGTCAGCCTAGTTTTAGCTGACTGAAGTAAGTTCACCCCAGAGGACCTGAGTGTGCGGGGCGGACTATATGGGAGAAGGCGATCCCGCAGGTAACCTGGACTCAAAGCATTTAGGGCTTTAAAGGTAATGACCAACACTTTGTACCTTGCCTGGAAACTAATTGGCAGCCAGTGGAGTGATTTTAATGTTGTGGTAATATGCAAACCCCTAGATGTACTGGTGACCAACCTGGCTGCCATATTTTGAACTAGTTGAAGTTTCCAAACTAAGGCACAGTGTATCTTATAAGCTTATGCATCCTTACCACCACCACTCCACCCCTACATACACACTGCAATACATTATTTTCATTGCATTAAGGAACCCAGCTTTCAACACCAACATAAACTTATTTCACAGCAATCTCAGCTGCTTGTTAAAAAATGTGTTAATTTCTTTTTTTAAAAAATGGGAGAAGCACCTTGGCAGGTGACAAAAAAGGTGTCTGGGGTGCATTGGTGCCCACAGGTACCACATTGTCTACCCCTGGTATAACCTGATCCTATTGATGCTGTGGGAGCTCAGGGAGAATGGCCAGGGCTGCTTCCCCCCTGCCCCCACCCCACAATTGTCTCCTCCCTGGGGCAGCTGCTTCACTTCACCTAATGATAGGATTGGTCAAGCCAATGAGTCTGAAAGACCATATAGTCATAATTATAATTGACTCATGTCCTGCTTATGGGCTTCCCATAGGCATCAGGTTGGCCAATATGGGAGACAGAACGTTGGACTAACTAGGCCAGCATGGTGGTTCTCCTTCTCCTTCTCCTCCTGATAATTAACACAATTACTATATTCTCAATAATTATTATATTAATAATTATAATTATATACCACATTTCAAGTGTTCAAATTACTTCACAAACATTATCTGAGCGAACTACGACAGCCCTATATAGTTTTTCATCCTTACATTGGAGATGTGGGGTTGAGAATGAGCTAGACCTAAGGTTTATCCCAGGATCATCCCTGCCTGCTCCCTGGATATCCTGTGTGTCATTTACATGAACACGGATGACCCCGGGAAAATCCCGGAATAAACCTTAGGACTAGCTAAGGCCTGAGAGGATAGTGGCTTTTCTTTGATCACCTAGGGCGCAAACCTATACATGTTTAGACAGAAAGAAGTCCTATGACTCCCAGCATTCCCCAGCTAACACGGCTGTCAAAACATGCATTGAACTCCTAGTGACTGTATGCCAGGAATGAGATTTTAAGTAGCAATGTCCTAGCCTAGTTCCAGCTCACATCCTTAAGCCATTTTCACATAACCACGGATGAAAGCAGCTCTTGCTTCAATCAGTTTGCAGTGTAAATTTGGCTATAATCCACAGCGTACTTATGCCAGGGAAATCTTATGAAAATATTAGCTGATGTTCTTTATCGAGTGGGTTGTGGCCTGTAGCCATAGATATTTAGCGACAATAATGTAAATTATGCAAGAGAGCTAAACTCAGCATTACATAATTCCAGCAACATAATAGCAACGGGATGCTTTACTGCCACAACACATTGTAAAGGAGAAAATTAGGAACAGTCAATAAAGTATCCATAAAGTTACGCTGCTTTATCCTCTACCTATGCAACAAACGATTGTGTTGGGAAAGTATCCAGTGAGGCTCCACTGGCACAAAGGAGATTTAGCACTTCTTGGAGCAACCAGAAATGACTGGAAACATTCATTTCTAGAAAAGGGCAGGTCAGCCGAGTTTGCATGAAGGAGCTCCGCTGACCTGCCCCGATTCAGATATAAGTGAAAAAAACAATGCCTCTTTCACAGGGAGAGAAAAAGTTCCCAAAAATAGGGGGCCGGATTTGACCCAGCACTAATAAGAAGTGTTAAATCTCCGTCATGCAAACAGTGGGTCCCACTTGTGCAATGGAATGTGCAGGAGGAACTTCTTCCGTAACAGAATCTGCAGCAGGGGCCACTTGTGCAACAGCTCCATTGGATACTACCCATGGAGATTCAAATGTGTGACGTCACATTTTCCAACCAGTACCCTTCCCTTGTATCTCATAAATTGTCTCATTTTTATCTCCTGCTTCTTCCCCCATGATATGTGACTGGTGTTTTGGTTAGTCCGAAAAACCCCCACCACACCTGGCACATGTTCATTGCACCTATGAAGGGGAAGCAGGACCAGACGTCTTCACCCCATCACTGATACTGATGAACCACTGGCAATAATGCCCCTCTGGCAGCCCTATTAGTATTGGCTGTTAATGGCAGTGTGAGGCTAAAATGCCCCACAGGGATACACCCATGGGGATAAGTCGTAATAAAGTTATTCCAAAGAAATATCCTATTATGAATGATTCTCTATTAATCTTCATAATGTAAAAAAAAGTGTGGGGAGACTGAAAGCCTTTTCAGAACTTTGCATACAAAGATTTCAAAAGTTATACATGAATATGCATTTATTCCCTCCTTCATTCCTATGTTTGTTTTGGAGTTTGACTGTGTGACATGCCTCCAGGGTTGTCTCAGGGCAACTCCCAGCATAATAAAACAATTAACTCAGCAGGTTATGATTCGTTATCCTCAAAAGAAAACACAATCTTAAAAGATCACAGCAGCATAAGACAACGAACCATTCACTAATATCGCAGTGTAGAACCTTCACAGAAATCCCCATGGTCTTTTTGGAATAAAAAAGTCTGTAACAACCCCGCAACAGCATGCCTCACAGGTTCACTGGGGAGTGAGTACCATAACAAGAGTGCCACTAATCAGAAGGTCACACTCTTTGCTCCCACCAGTCTAACTTTGGCCCCAAAACAGGATTCAGAACAAATCCTCCCCTAAAGAACTGCATTCACAATGCATTAAATGTAAGCTCCAGTTAAATGTAAGCTTCAATAGTTCTTTCTTCCCTTAATGACCCCCCAAGTCTGCCTCAGAAAATGCCCCAAAGGGCTTTTCCCTTTAGCGTCATAATTTGTTTTTGTTTCTCAATTTACATGAGAAATAAGCAAGCCTATTCTAATTTCTTACATAAAATAATGAGCCTGCCTTTTAACAAGTATTTGCAGTGATCAAAAGGTCTGTGCATAACTTATAAGCTTGCATTTCATAAATCTCACATTCCCTGCATGCAGGTCAGTCATGGAAGGAGGTGCAACAATGAATATCCAAAAGGGAAGTTAAGGGAGTGTGATACTCTCTATAAGGTCTGAAAAAAGAAAAGTGCAGCATCCTACCAATTTATGTCCCACTCTCATTCATTGGAAAGTTGAACTCATACTTAAAACTCTCCTACTGACATCAGTGGAACTCAAAACCGCTTAACTTTGGTAGAATTGTGCCTACAGTGTACACATAGCTGCAATATATTCATTAGTTCCCTTATTAAACTATTGATTTCCGTGTGATTGCATTGTTACTAATAAAGTTATTAATTATAGTTCCCAACACCCCACCCCGTCTCTTTCTCTCTGTGTGTACGGTATAAGTGAGTATGTATATGTGTGTTTGGTACTGTTCAGTTCAACCTTTACAACCAAAAGAAACATGTTGAACTCATTATGCACAAAATGAACATAATAAGCAAGTTCTTTACATACTAGTGAAAGACAAGGATGTTAGTGCACTACAGTAATACATTTTGTACAAAAGGTTTCATCAGATGAGCATTTTATTATACACTCGCTACTGCCCACTCATGATTTTTTGCATGGCCTTTAGACGACACCATCCAGCTCCCACTCCTTCTTGCCTTCTTTCCGTCACAAAATAGACCCCGAAAAATCCGTCTTTTGGGTGGGGTGGGGGACAGCATGTGCAACCATTTCCTGCTGTGTATTCAGGAAAAGTGGTGTGATAAAAACAGCCCCTGAACAGCCCATGTGGTCTTTGTTTACTTCCTCTTTCTTCTCTGGGGAGAAAGAGAACAAAAGCGGAGGCGGAGAAGCGACGGTAGGGAACCGTGATCCCCCCCCATTTGATGATGCTCAAAGCCTCATGCAATATTAAATCTATCTACAATTCTTCCATGACAGGGTGTGTGACACTGCTCCCCATTACACATTTGTGAACATCTGAGGGGCTAGTATGACCCTCCCCAATGAGATCCTATCCCATTTCTAAACAGTTCTTAGATTCTTATTTGTTGTCAATGCAGATGAAGTGTAGGATTTGTCTGAGGCTTACAGTAGCTGGACAGAAATTTGTTCTGTTTCATAGTCCATGGAGCAGGGGAGTAGAACCTCTTTCAGCCTGAGAGCTGGATTCCCTTTTCGGGGAAGCTCTCAGGGGGGCAGTTCCAGTGGTGGGTGGGACCAAAGGCAAAACGGGTGGCTCCAAAGGCCACAACGCAAAAGAATGCCAGCCATTTTTAGCTCAAGGCTCTTACTACTGGCAATGAAGACTTAGGAAAGGCATTTCAACCTTTTAACATGGGGAGGGGAAAAACATTGCACAAAACTTGGGAAACCTCTTTCCCACCCACCACAGTGGTTGGGGGAAAAGGAGTGTCGTCAGGTGAAGGGGTGTGGCCATCTAAGGAACCCTGGAGGGCCAAATTGGCACCCCTGCCATAGAGAGTTCCACTTGGAATTGTTCTTCCCGAGCTGAGATGAATGAATCTGTCCATTTTGGTTTCAATCAGGTTTTCATTTTTTTTTAATGTAAATGCATTTTTGTACGCAACTCTGCCTAATATCCATTTTTTTGCAAGCAGTTTTGCATTTTCAATTTTATTATTTTTCTCAATATATACATTTTGTACACTTTTCTGGGTTTTTTCTATACTGATTTTTATTGTTTCGAACATCACAGATGTGCATACCACAAGATCATTACATAAAATACGAACAGAAGTACAAACAAAAAATACACACGAATTTTGTACACTTTTCTGATAGGAGGACTCCACTACAAAATTCTGAGGAGAGCTGACATTGAAGGGTAACTGAATTTCAATTTGCATAGTGGTTCGAAAGCATGAATTTCTCCCCCATCCCTATCAATGAGTGTCAATCATGTGAGTGCTTACAGAGGAAGGGGTGTGTGTGTATGAGAGAGAGAGAGAGAGAGAATGAGATTTTGCCAATGTTTTGTGTGTCGTGCCAAAGAGGACGGTAATACAGAAGTGTTCTTGGGTGTTCTGGCACAGTGGCCAATTTAATGTGGCTGCCAATTTTTTAAAAAATAAAGAAATAAAAATAAAACAAAAACACCACTAAGGTTTTGCCCTCCACTGTATCGTATTGACATTGTACTGGGCTGACAGGAGGCTGTGTGGTCCAATTATTACTTAAGAAGACCTGAGGCAATGTCATGTCTGAACTTGAAAGACGACAGAACCTGCGCTATGTTGAACAAGCCATCCATCTCATTCATGGAAGACAACTATTCCCCTTGACAAATATTTGGGCTTCAAAGCTTTTAATGTGCTAAATATATCTTTTTACAGTGCCTTTGCCGGAGGGTGGTACTCATAGAATCAGCTTCATTTTCCTTTGGTTTGTGTTTTATACAGTCAGGCGAGATATGGACACCTGTCCAAAGAAGAACTGTTACTTGTGCAGGTGACTTGCACTATAACTTACATCAGTGGAAATAAATAAATGGCTCCTTCATCCTAATGAGATTCATTTGGAAATCCACTTCTTTCCATTGTCAGTGCCTGCTGAGACTTCCTACACTGAGAATAGAAATGGGGGAGAATTTTGTTCTGCCCACATATGAAGCAAACAGCTAATTCTCACCTTCTGAAGCAGCATTCAGATCAGACCATAGATATGCAAATTGGTCCAACAGTTCTATGAACAGCATGGTCTAACTACTTACAACTTATGTGGTGGTCTGAGAGATGACCTTTAGGATTGTTTTTCCCTTTCATGTTTTCATGTTTAAACTGGCAGGAGCAGCTAGTAAGTGTGGCTCCTGTCACTCAAGTGGAAAAGTCTTGTGATGATGCACCTAGAAGTGGCCCACACAGAAGGTGCCACATTTCCTAGGTGCTTCAAGCACCTTGAACTTGTACAAAAAAAAGGGAGGGAAAAGTATAGGCAGCCTTCAATCTACATTGTAACTACTTGGCCATTATCTTTTTCTTTTTCTTTTAAATTAAATTGTAAGTTCAGTTAAACAATAAGTATTTCTTCTCATTAAAATGGAGATGGAATGGATCTAATGGTGAATACATGTGAAAAAACGTGAACCAGGTTGAGTATTCCATCCATCCCTAACTGAGGTAAGTACATCTGTGAGGAGGATCAGGGTCCTTATGATAGGCACCCCAAGGGGCCTTCCTCATGAGAGACAGGCAGAAATTAGAATGTGAATGGTGCCACAAAACTTTTTTAAAGTATTGGTCATAGACCAGGGAGTAGACAGGGTGTGGGGGGGGGGCGGGGGGAGATGATCATTTGGCTCTGTTTTAGACTGCAAACTATCTAGTTCAAGTACTGTGCCCCAAAACTGTGGAACAGACTGCCAGGGAAAGTTCATTTCTGCCTGTTTCTCCTGGCTTTCTGAAGGAAATATGCAAAATCAAGCAGTTAGGGTTAGTGATATTGTCAAATTTCATAATTTCACAGCTCGTTAGTTGAACTTCACCCATTCATAATGCTCACCTTTTTAATGAGCCTGGCATTCATCTTGCTCTAGTCTGAGTCCTGGCTCTTGCAAACACATACAGAAAGCTAGGCAATAGAACAGTCCGTTTAGCAAGCAGAGGGTTAAGTCAGACAGGTTTCAGGACAATAAATGTTAGGCTAAGGCAAGAGTGGTCAAAAATCCAGGCAGCAGTCAGAACACACTCAGCCAGACAGTTAGTCAGTCAACAAAAATCAAGCAGGCAGGAGTAGTCAAAGTAAGAAGCAGAAGGTGAATCAGTCAGGTACATTACTTAGTACAGAAGCAGGGTCAAGAAACAGTCCAAAGATCAGTAGAAACACAGTAGGGCTGTGCATTGCTTCAGATCCAAATCCCAAATCCGAGGCTTTGAAACAGATCCGAATCTAATCAAAACAGGTCCAAATCAGTCCAAAGCAAATTGGCATGATCTGAATCAATTTGGATTGATTTGGACCTTTTTTCCATCCCCCCCCCACTCCCAGGATCCCCTGTGCGTCATGTGGATGCACAGGGACGATCCCAGAATGATCCCCAGGATATCGCCTGGTGTAGGCATGCCCCTAGGCTTAGGCTTAGTTGCAAAAGGCCTAAGTTACAAAAATTGTAATTTTGCATTGCTGCTGTTTTTATCTGGTTGAGCTTTTATATTGTATTTTATTTATTTATTTATTTATTTATTTATTTATTTATTTATTTATTTATTACATTTCTATACCGCCCAATAGCTGGAGCTCTTTGGGCGGTTATATTATGGTTTTATACTGTTGTTTTATACTTTGAATGGTTTTAATTTTTGTGAACCGCCCAGAGAGCTCCGGCTACTGGGCGGTATAGAAATGTAATAAATAAATAAAAAAATAAATAAAAAAATAATAAAAAAAGGAAACTAGAGGGTTGTGCCATAAGCTTGCTGTGAGAGGTGGGTTTTTATTACAGATGTATTTTACGTCAGCAAGTGGCGTGGCATTCCTCAGATGTTCTGAGAGGCTGCAGTTCCCAACTGCTAATTACAACTGGCCAATTGCTGCATATCAAACTGCTGATAAAGGGATCATTTATAGGGGTTGAAGGCTAATAACCCTAGTTGGTCAATGTAGCTGAAATGGGATGATAAAATCTGTGCCTTGTTCCTTTCACCACACTGTATATAGTTTTAAAAGGAGGTTGGATAAATTCCTGGAAGAGAAGGCTATCAGTGGCTACTACCCCTGATTGCTATCTCCAGTATTCGAGGTAGTATGCCTGCGTGCGCCATTTACTGGGGAAAATGGGTGGGAGGGTGCTGTTGCACCGTGTCCTGCTTTGTTGGTCCTTGGTTGACAGCTGGTTGGCCACTGTGTGAACAAAGTGCTGGACTAGATGGACCCTTGGTCTGATCCAGCAGGGCACTTATGTTCTTATGTTCAAGTCCACATCATTATCATCTGACGTATAGGAATACTTTCTGAGCATCAGGAGGTGACTGGCAAAATATATATTGTTTTTCTAAATGGAAAATGACCCAAATTTGTTGCATTTCATCATGGCAATGCATTCTTGTAACTTAACTTTGCTTTTCCTGAGAACTACTCTGAGTAGCCTCTTGCCCATCCCTTCAACTCTTAGTAAGAGTTTGTTGCACATTTCCCCAGTAAAATGGATGTGAATACATGCATAGGGCTGAATGCCTGGTTTTCTTTTAAAGTGCTTGACAGTTCATTACTGCTAACAGATAAGAATCCCTGAAGGCCTCCCCCCACCTCCAGTCTGACCAACTCAAGTTTCAAAATTACTTCAGCCCCTGAAGTGCAATACTGTAATTTCCCAAAGGCCTGCTGTGCTGAACTCCTTACTGACTAAGTTTTCATCTCTTTAATATGAAGCTATCCAGTTAGTCATGGTAGAATAGGTCTAATACAAATGTACAAATGATACATACTGCCAATTGACTTCTTACACTGGTGTGATCCCAATGGGAATTAATGGAAATGCTTTTGCATAAAACTGGGATAAGTGAACAATTATTAATCCCAAATCCAGTATTTCCAAGGTAGGCAGATAGACAGCTGAAGCAAATGAATTCTCTTGAAGACATCCACATTTCCCCCCACATTGTTTTACTGATACCCTTGAAAAGAAATTGGGGGGAGGAATCCTGTCGCTCACCTTTCTGTGAATTTCTAAAACACTGGATCCCAAGTCAAGCTATTCATGTAAATCCAATGAGGTGCCATGTTGGAGCCTTAATCCATAGTCAAGGAGGATTGACTATGGAGGCCCACTGGCAGAAGCTGGAAAGGGGTGTGGGGACTCACATCATGAAGATGGAACCTCTTGTAAAAAAAATTTTTTTTTACGTAATGAGGGCAGGTCAGGGATTATTTACCCAAGACAGACCATTTCTGTGACATTCTCTCAGTGACTGTATCATGTGTTCTCCTGGCCCAGAGTAATTTGATTCAGCAGGAGAATTAAGCCCTATTCAGAAGTTCACACCCACAATTAGAATCTCATGAGGGAACATAGGAACTTAGGGAGCTGCCTTATACTACAGCTCTCCAGGATTTTAAGCAGGGATTTTCCCAACCCTACATGGAGATGCTGGGGATTGAACCTGGGACTGCGGGGATTGAACACTGAGCCGCAGTCTCTACTCTAAGAGGGGAATCACCGGGATGAGCCATTGCCCTGTCACATCCTCATTGCCCGTCTCCATAAGCCCTCCACACCATCTGCAGTGATGGATGATAGCTCTACTTGCATCGGCCCAAGAGACTGTCATTTGGGGAGCTGCGTACTCGGCTGAGAATCATCATTGAATCATAGGCTGGACTTTAACGAGGTCTTTCCTAAACTTTCTGCCTGGGAAAATAAAACTGAACTGTTGCTCAGCCTCAGTTTTACCATATGTTTTCTCAGACTGATGAAGATCTCCCTTGTCAGATTTTATAATTGAAACATCACAGAACTGAATTTCATTATGACTCATTTATGGAGAACAGTCCTTTCTGGATGAATTATTATTTCTGGGGATTGGGGCTTTTTATTTCTATTTTTGCATATTAGGTCATGGTAAAGCAAAAACCAGACCACTAGCAATACTTAGTCATCCTTCAAGCCCTGTAAAAAAAAATTACCATGGGAATTGGGGTTCCTTCCAAGATGAGCACCTACATGGGGCAGATCATATACTCAATTTGGTTTTCTGTTCTGTCCCCTATACCTGGCTGCTATTTGCCTTCAAATGTGCGGTTTCATTTTGGGGGTGAAAAACAGCTAGAAGGGAGTAATTTTCAGTAGTCACCCAGAGTAGGGTATGATCTGGATTAGAAGCATGCTCTGGATCAAGACCCAACAGTTGATTTTTTCCCAAAGGAAAAGTGCTCAGGCTAAGCACCCTGGTTTTACTCTGCTCCAAAATTTGCCAAGATGCTGCCAATGTATCTTACATGAACCCCTCCCCTTAGCTGCTGGGGGGATCACTCCCTCCTAGCTCTGATGGATAACATTCAAGAGAGATTTCCAGATAACCAACTAACAATTAATACCCACTGAGGAAACATCAGCTAGCATTATGGACCCTTAACCAGCATTCTGTTTAACAAAGGAATGGTCAGCTATGCATAACAATATAAGAGCCTCACCTTGAAATTGTTCTGATTTAGTGTTTTGTCTAGAACAGCTGAGATACTGAACATGAAAAATCCTAAAGGCAAATAAGTTGGATCTAGACATAGCCATCCTTAGAGTAGACCCATTGAAATCAATGGAGTTTAAGTTAGTAATGACTATTTTTAGTCCCATTGATTTCAATGGGTCTACTCTAAGGATGACTATGGGCTTCTCTACACGAGGCTTTACTGTGCACTCATGATTGGACATTCATGAAAGTTGCAGGTACTTTACATGACATCATTGTTCTTGAAGATTTCTCCTGAGTTTTGTAACCTTTATCCCTTTAAAAAAAGAAAAAGAAAAAAAGATTGAGGTAAATGTCTTAATAAATTTAAATCATGTTTTGAAGTGGGCCACTGGCTGATGAATCTCGCTATATTACAGAACCATCTGGTGGCAGTGTAATGAAACATCCAGAACTTGCAAAAAGGAAACCCCCCCAAAAAAGCACATATGATGGAGCCAATCTTAATCCCAAGAATCCAGAAGCAGAAGCCCTGGCAAAGGTGCAAAATAAAAGCCTGGTGTAGAGAAGCCCTATGTCTAGATCCAGCTCATGCTTTTGGCCAATTTTGCCTCAACCAGCCAATAAGCAATTGCCAGCGATATTGATGCTTCATCTAGTGCCAATTCATCTATGATACTAAGATGATAGACTTTTAACTTCCGTTGGTGTGGTGTTCAGATGGGTGGTTCGTGCCAACACTGGCACAGTGCTAAACTTTGAAATGCAGGTGCTCATCATGAAAGTCCCCATACGCATGCCCCTAAGGAGAGTCAGTTGTGTTGGTCCATATCAACAAAGTAGTTCTAGCTGTTTTCATCCCCACCAGAAACAGGTCTTGTGTAAAGCTGATGATCTTAATTGTCTATTCAATATCAAGCCACCTCAAAACATTTTACATTACAATAGGGAGCAATATATTGTTGCTAGGAAAATTCATTCTCCCCAGCTACTGTGAGGATTGCTACTAAGATCAGAGGGAGCGGAGAAGTCTGAGTGGGGCAGTAGATGATGTCCGCATCCCTGCTAATAAAGAAGTGCCGGTGTTGTGTCCCTGAGTCCACTACAACACTACATGCCAAAGACTACTAACATAACACTGTTTATTTTACCACTCCAGAAGCTGACTAGGCTGCCTTCTGACCTGAGAACCAAGTGTATTGTAACTCAAATTGAATGTAACAGACCAGGCCTGAGATCCTGCAGAATGTGTGTAAAGTTAAGCCCAATTTTGCCTTAACTCATACACGTGTTTCTGATCTAAATGCCCACAGTGGAAACATTTTGGAACAGGTGGTCAATGAAGCTTGCTGATCATGTCTCACTCCACTCAGAATGCTTGTGGGCTCCTGATTTACTAATTAACTATTAGCCCAAACAAAGGAGTCTCAGACACACGTATCGAGAGCAAGGAAACAAATTACTCCATTCTGTTCTTCTTAATAAACAGGTTGGTAGATGAAGAGGTGCATTTTAAAAATCAGACAATAAAATGCTATTCTTCTTCTGCCTTCATACAGCATGTGTAGGGAAACTAGTAGATGCCCCATAAGAAGTGGAAGGTGTGCTGAGAAAGTAAAATTGGGAAGTGTGTATATGTGAACAATCTCTACTTACGTAAAAATGTTGGGGGGGGGGAAATATTTCAATGATGTGAATATTGCAAACATGGCACTGTTTTAAACAACCATTTTTTTCTGTTTTGCTGGTTCCTTGGCTTGCTTTAGCACTAACAGAAAACATAAATTTGCAAAGTATGATGACAACATTGGCTGTATGCCTTTTTTTAAAAAAAAAACATGCTGCAAATAGCAATAAGAGAATGCAATGGAACATGGATAGTTCATGCTTAACCACATTACAACTCAGGGTTGCTTCGAGATAATCTTAAATGCATCCACATGCAATTGAAGGAAAGGGGGCAAATCTAGCCAGTGGTAAGCACTTCTATGTCTCATTGGTTATAATAAGATTCAAAACTACCATTGCAACCAGTGGGAATGGCAAGAGCTTAATGTTGGTTGGATCCAGCCCCACAGTTATCCACTAAATGAAATAAATATAAATTGAATCAAAATGTTACTTTTAGATTTGATGTGGTGATTCTGGTTCTACCCTTAAAGATGGTTTCACTGTCAGTGCTACACAAGGGGGATATGCCCCCTCAATTTCAATCCACCCTAACTTACAAAATGATCATATAAATTGGAGTTTAAGCCTTAACTGGGTATTTGCCATGTTTTGGTCAAAAGCAGTATTAGTTTAACATACTTTAGTTAGTTTCTATGGTAACGCCATCCCAGTGTATGTAATTCATGCTGATTCATCTGAATATATTAGACTGTCCAAGGGAGAAAAGCAGAAAGACTGAGGAACACAGTCAAGAAAGAACAAAACCATGTATCCTTTTGCTTCATTCATTAGCTCTTTTCCCATCCCAGATCTTTCTGTCCTTTTTGGGGTACTCTATTAAACCAGAATACTCTCTGCCAAGCTCAATAATCAACCTCTTCTTCCAGTTTAAGATGATGCAAATGCACCAATTCATCCCATTGGCTAGTCTTCTTTTCCACAGTTTGCCTCCTGCTGCTTTCCGGACAGCATTAATTTTATTACTGCCCATGAATTCAAGGCATTAACCACTGCCCCAAGATATCTTTAATTTCTATTGAAGATGGGAAGAACCATAATCTTTCCCAAGTGAGTTGTTTTCATCCATAGGGAGAGAAAAAGCATTATAAACTGTCTGTAATTTGTTCTCTCTCTCTCTCTCTCTCTCTCTCTCTCTCTCTCTCTCTCTCTCTCTCTCTCTCTGTAAGTCGGAACTTTTGCTGGCAAATATACATATACTTACAACAAATCCACAGTAATATATAGTGGTCTGCTTACTTAAGGCTGATCTCTTGTCTTTAAAGCAACAGTATGATGGCTTGGATAAGGTGCTTTTGAAGTTACAGTGGCTTCAAAAACACTTTATCGAGATCTTCGTAAGGAATATAGCAACTGTGGCTATAGGAAATGTTGTATCTTTAAATATATAAATTACAAAGAATTTTAAAGTATTAAACACATAGCCATGTGCCTAACTTCAATCACATGAGCAGTCACAGCAGATGGATATGACTTTTTCATATATGATAGTGCAATCCTATAAATAGCTACTTGGAAGTAAGCCCCATTGCAGAGCTCTGCAAGCTTGTTTTGGCCTACAACTCCCATTAGCCCTAGCTAGTATAGCGAATGGTGAAGGATGATGGAAGTTGTAGGCCAAAAACATCTGGAGGTCCAAAAGTTGCCCACCCCTGGTGCATTGTTCATGCAGTACAAAACTGTCAGTTATCATTACCACAATCCACCATGTGCATTAATAAAGAAGTGTTGATGTACATGTACCACTGCAAAAGCATAAGAATCTTCCTTTTCATTTACAATCCTGTTTGTATTTAGCGAGAAAGAATTCAACATTTTGTTGACTTGAACAATAAGCAATGGCAGAATGTTGTTCCAGATATCTATGTCTTCTCTCTTTGTAAATAAAGGTTAACAAATAGTGGAGCACATCCTCCCCTATGCTCCCCACATACAGATATTTATAGTGCCTCAAATTAAATGGGAAGTTCTGATAACATCCAAAGCTGCAAGATGCATCAGATGAAACTGTATGGGAATCAAAACCCTCAGAATGTGGAACTTAAAGGAGCCTTTTAAATAATGTTCATACTCACATGGAAGACAGGATTCTGCACTAGACAGTATAATGGCTATGGTGGATCCATTCCTTGAGCCAAGCCAGGATTTCTGAATGCTTTGGTCTAAGCATAGATACCCCCCACCCCACCCCAGGGTTTATATAAGACTGGCAAATCAAGGGCCACTCTGGCCCTTTCTACATCTAAGGATTATCCCAGGAAAATGGAGGGATTGTCCCTACGTGCTCCTGGGATCCCCTGTGTGTCATTTGCATGGACAAGGATGATCCTGGGACAATCCCGGGGGGGGGGGGGGAAGGCAGGTGTAGAAAGAGCCTTTGCCTGTGGCAGTCTACAAGGAAGGAACAATAAAATAAACTCTACATCTTCTAAGATTTGCATGATTAAAGATTCTTATTTCAAAGAGTTCCAGGGGAAAAATTAAGTATTCAATGTCTTTAAATTTGTGAGACCCCTAAAACCCAGTACTGTGTAAGCAGGCATACCTACATGATTCTATGTCACCTTTGTTTAAGACAATCACCAAAATGCCCCTGGATTTCTTGCTTACCTAGACCTGTGATGAGATATGCACTCATCAACTTCTATCTTTCCTTCATATCAGGAAGGAAGGAAAGAGCAGCGCATTGTCACTTCTTTCTTCCCTTAATGTCTGACACCTAAAAATCCATCTTCCAACATCCATGAGCAATCTTGGAAGAACAACTTGTTCTGTTTTGCTTTGATTACAGAATCCTGAGAAGAAAGATAAAAAGAGCAACCCAAATCCATACGGAGATAGGGAAAGAAGATTCCTTCCATCTGGAAGGGACCCCTCACACTTTCTCCTCAGGAGCAGAAGCCCCCTTCCTCCTCTTCTTTTCCACAGAAGCTCAAAGACCTTCCCATCACTTCACAACTCAGTAGATACAGAGACGTAATTTGCTGTCTGGAAGTTGGGGTGCTGGAAGTTGTAGGATTTTATCTCTCTAAACATGCATAGGCTTGCACCCCAAGTCTGGATCCAATATACACACATCCTTGATTTCAGTGGATCTACTCTAAGGCCTTAGCTAGACCTAAGGATTGTCCCTGCCTGCTCCCAGTATCCCCTGTCATTTGGATGTACAGGGATGATCCCGGGATATAGAGTAGGCCTGGTCTAGCCATGGCCTCAGTGTGACTAGATGTCCGGATCCAAAAAGTAGTATTTTCTAGAGAAGCAGGACAAAAGGATCTAAAAGCTTTGTAATTTTCCTTCCACAATGTGCTGTTGGTTGAAACTGTCCAAGGTTTTTTGAACAATTCCTAACTGAGGAAACAAGTGGTTTTAATACAAAAAGAAAAAGTGTTCTCCAGTTAAGACATTTTAATGAGGTGCAAAATGTATCCCATATCTGATAAGAAATATGCTTCTGTCCCAGGGATATTCCACAGAATAAATTAGCTTTTTAACAAAGGTTGAATATACTGGTCTATGAGAAAAAGATACATATGTTTTACACATTAATAACATGCTGTGTCTAACCACTTCATTTGTTCTGACAACTTAAAACTCTTTGGCAGCTAGTCTCACACTAGAGTAGATTATCCTTTGGTTTAATGAGGGAGTTCATTAAGAAGATTCAGTCATGTAATTGAGAAGGATAGCAGAAAAAAGAAATCTAAAAATGTTTAAGCAGCCCTGATTTAGCTTTACCTCTTATTACATTATCAGAATCTGAGACCTACAGCAGATTCCAAAGCCTACAGCAATTTGTATTCTGCCATTTTGTTATCCTTCCATTCTTTCTCCTTGATGGAATGCACAAGGAAAGTCAAAGGAGAAAACTGAGGCATCTTAATTCAAGATGTTTTCATAATGATGTTTTCATAATGATATCTCACAAGTTGCTTCAACAATTTGTCTAAAAGACATATCCTTATTGTAAACAGATTGGGTTGGATCCAGACTTAGTCATGCAAAATAAATAAATAAATTGGGAATTAAGTCCCATTGATTTCAGTGGGTCTAATGTAAGTATAACTACTTTGTGAACTGCAGAGGGAGCTTTGGCTATTGGGCGGTACAGAAATGTAATAAAATAAATAAAATCACTAAGGGCATGTCTACACCAGCCATTTATCCCGGGATTATCCTGGGATCATCCCTGTGCATCCAAATGACACAGGGGATCCCGGGAGCAGGCAGGGATGATCCCTCCATTTTTCTTGGATAAATCTTAGGTATAGAAAGGGCCTAAGGCCTTAGCTAGACCTAAGGTTTATCCCAGGATCATCCCAGGGTCATCCCTGTGCATCTAAATGACACACAGGGGATCCCGGGAGCATGCAGGGACGACCTTGGGATGATCCCAGGATAAACCTTAGGTCTAGCTGAGGCCTTAGTCTGGATCCAACCCATACTGTAGAAATACATTCCTTTGAGGTTGATGGGATTTATTCTCATTTAATGGTTCCAGATCTAGGACGAAATGGTCATTAAGCGGTTAAGAACACCGAGCTAAACTAAATGCTGAAATAATGCAATAATAATAATAATAATAATAATAATAATAATAATAATAAATACAATCATGTGGTATAGCCTCCTGAGACCATACCATTTGGGAATGCAGAGGGGTGGGGTTGCATAAGTGAATGAACCACTACATAAAAGAACTCAATGCTGGGGTGAGAAGTGGGACCTAACCTGTCAGGGAGAGGTTTTTGTGCTTATGTTGAAATATAGCTTCGTTTAAAAAAAAAAAAAAAAAAAGCTCAAATATTCTTGCCAGAAAACCCCAAAATGTACATTTCCAGCCAACTTAAATATTAGTGTACATAATTTATCTTTACAGCTGTACTTTATAAACATCTTTTTCTTGATGAAGAAAAGCTCATTTAATCATTTGGGTGCTGTCCTCAGAAAGAGTTCACAATATCTATGACAATAAAGACCTTTCTTGACTATTCCTTATAACGTTCTGTGATTGTGGTTGTGTTTAAAAGCAGCTTTGGGAGTGTTACGTGGATATTCAGCAGACTGTTTTGTGCTAGCAGTGCTCCTCCTTCATTCTATGCCTTCATCAGTCAAATTGTGGCTGTAGCACCTAGGTGTTGGAGACGCAATGGATTTTGGAAACCAGCAATGATTTGCTGTTAACGTCACTCAGCAAAGCATCTGGAATGAATGCCCAGCAGAAAGGAAGAAAGAAGGACATAACAAAAAGCAAAGGGCTGTTGCAGATGTGTCATCAATGAAGTCATTTAAAGAGACTAGGGGGCAACTTGGGATTCTTCTTTTCCTCTGTCTATGTAATATATCACCTCTCAGATAATATCAGTCAACAATCTTCCCTCTTTTAAATACCACTCAGCTTGAAGAAATAAGGCATAGAATACTATTTTAACAAGATATCGGCAGAGTCAAAACTAATTTGAGAGTAGTGAAATGAATGACAAATTGTCATGTGGCCAGTGTAGTGTGGTGGTTAAAGTGTTGGACTGGGAGTTGGGAGACCTGGGTTCTAATCCCCAGTTGGCCATGAAGCTCACTGGGTGACCTTGGGCTATTCACTGTCTCTCAGCCTAACCTACCTCGCAGGGTTGTTCTGAGGATAAAATGGAGAGGATGATCATATACACCACCTTGGGCTCTTAGGAGGGAAGGCGGGATGTAAATATAACAAAGAAACAAACAAATATCGGAATGTTGTTGTTATTATTATTATTGACAAATATAACTAAATACAACAGCTTCAAAGCCTGCCAATAGCTTATAATCAGAGCATACGAACAGCTATGCTGGGTCAGACCAAAGGTCTATAGCTGAATGTTCTTTTCCCACATTGGCTGACCAGGTGGCTGTAGGAAACCCTAAGGTAGGCCGTGTGCAATAGCACCCTGCTGCTCATGTTCCCCAGCAACTGTTATTACTGGAAGTAATGCCTACCTTCCCACCACAAATCCAAAATAAAACAGCATTAACTAAAATTCATACAAACCCACAAACAGGATCTCAGAGTTCAGATAAATTATCCTTCTGAGACAGATCTTGTCTAGTATGATGATGTTGAGTTTATTTGACTAACTTTGCAATACTTGCCGTTGTTAAGTCATATTTTAATGGATGGAATTTTTGGAGAACTTGATTGTGATAAGAAGTATTTTTAAAAAATATTTTGTAAACCACTTTGGGATTAAAACAAATAAAATAAGTAAATATTCAAGCTAAGTTGGGAGAACCGGAAGCACAATATAATATCCTCATCATGCATGGGGTCAACTGATTCCAAAGAAGTGAGGACTCTTTAGCATATCCACACAAAGGACTCATCTACACCAAGCAGGATATCCCACCATGAAAGCGGTATTAAAAGGCAGGAGCCACACTACTGCTTTACAGTGCTATTGAAGTGCACTGACAACTGTTGGGGCCCACTGACACATACAATATACCGCTTTCATACCACTTTCATAGTGTTATATCCTGCTTGGTGTAGATGTGTCATGGGCCCCCAACAGTTGTCAGTGCACTTCTGTACCACTATAAAACAGTAGTGTAAATCGTGCAGTGCACTTCAATACCACCATAAAGCAGTAGTGTGGCTCCTGCCTTTTATATACCGCTTTCATAGTGGAATATCCCGCATGGTGTAGATGAGGCCAAAGTCAACATTATATTTCTCCCACACTGCCAATGGTGCTGCCATAAAATAATTCCCCCAATAATCAAATGATGCAAGTAAAAAGGTGGCAGGGCTTAAAACTCTTTGTAGTCACTCACAACCTATTGCAGTGTATTACCTGGTTGCCATTTCCTACAAGACCAAAGGAGTTATTTCAGTGGAATCATAAATCCAATTGTTCTAAGAGCAATCTGGGTATCTATTCTTTAACTTGGGTCAAAGTTAATATTGTACAAAAGCTGCAAAACATAGTAATATAACGCAATGCTAGGAGGAACTGTGAACTCCACTTTGTCATGTTCCTTGGCTTGGGTTCTTAACCCATATGAATCAAATTACTATTCTCTTCATGGCATCAACTCCACAGGCTGATTTATTTTTTATTTATTCATTCAATCCATGTCTTGGCCACCTTTCAAAACCATAAGTCTTCCAAGGCATACAGAGATCCTAATGATATAGGGTGGGATACAACTGTTTTAATAAATTTAATAAATTTAATAAATAAATAAATAAAAGCAATACACTCTTGTTAATAAAAATCATGAACAAATCCCTTATGACAAAGGTGAAAGAAGAAAGTGCAAAAGCTGGGTTGCAGTTAAACCTCAAAAAAACCAAGATTATGACAACCAGCTTGACTGATAACTGGCAAATAGAGGGAGAAAACGTGGAGGCAGTGACAGACTTTGTATTTCTGGGCGCAAAGATTACTGCAGACGCTGACTGCAGCCAGGAAATCAGAAGACGTTTACTTCTTGGGGGGAGAGCAATGACAAATCTTGATAAAATAGTTAAGAGCAGAGACACCATGCTGACAACAAAGGTCCGCATAGTTAAAGCAATGGTATTCCCCGTAGTAACCTATGGCTGTGAGAGCTGGACCATAAGGAAAGCTGAGCGAAGGAAGATAGATGCTTTTGGACTGTGGTGTTGGAGGAAAATTCTGAGAGTGCCTTGGACTGCAAGAAGATCAAACCAGTCCATACTCCAGGAAATAAAGCCAGACTGCTCACTTGAGGGAATGGTATTAAAGGCAAAACTGAAGTACTTTGGCCACGTAATGAGAAGACAGGATACCCTGGAGAAGAGGCTGATGCTAGGGAAAGTGGAAGGCAAAAGGAAGAGGGGCCGACCAAGGGCAAGATGGATGGATGATATTCTGGAGGTGACAGACTTGACCTTGGGGGAGCTGGGGGTGGCAATGGCCGACAGAAAGCTCTGGCGTGGGCTGGTCCATGAAGGGCGTTACTAGACGAGGCTCTAGCGCGCGTTACCTTCCGCAGTCACGTCGAGGCTTCCAGATGACGTTCACGAGGATCCGCCGTTATCCCGCGGTGAAGCCTCTTTCTCCCGACTTTAAAAAAGTGAGTTTTAGGACGCCTTTTCCTGCTGTCCCGCGGTAATTCGGAGTACGTGTGGGAGGATGTGAGGTCACTGCGGTCCGCACTGGGCAGGAAAAGGCGTGCTAAGGGGGAGTGGTCAGCGGCTTCGGTCAAGCCGCCTCCGCCATTTGCGCGCAGTCCGGCAGCTGGGGCAGCGCGGCGGAGCGGCTTTTTTTTTTTATTTCCCCAGTGACAGTTTGCGCAGGAACGGAGGACCGGAAAAGTGGCTGGTGACTCCTTGCGGTGGGCAGCTACCGTGGCCGCATAATGGCGGTGCTGTACGCTGCCTGTTAGTGTGGGTACCAGGCTGGCAGAGGGCAGAGCTGTTTGTGGGCTGCTGCCATGGCTACGGCCAGATGTGGGTTGGCTCCTTGGGATGGGGCACAGGGCACAGAGGCGGTCATCGCCGCCGACACCTCAGAGGCATGATGGGAGATGTAGGCACAGAGTGCCCATGCAGACGATTGACCTCGGGTCATATGACACCCGCCACGACCCCCATCAGGAAGTGAGCGCATCAATGTTGACCCTCAACAGCACCAGCAGCACTTCGGCTGGCACTGGCACTGCCGCCGCTGCCGCCGCCAGGGCCGGCGGCGGCATCGCTGACGGCTGCGCAAGTTTGCGGTCTTTCGGACGTGCGCAAACCGTGCAGCGAGCGAAAAAAAAAGCCGCGGCAATCAGGCCGGTGTGGCTGCGCAACCGTTCTCGCGGCGGCAGCAGCACAACCGGCGCAAACTTCCGCCACAAATCGAAGGCAGGTGTGGATGATGAGGCGTCACGGCTGAACGGGAAAAGCCGCTTTCACCGCTCCTCAACGACGGAACACCCGGTACGTCTAGCAACGCCCTGGGTCACAAAGAATCGGAAACAACTGAACGAATAAACAACAAAATTGATATGATTGCCTACCAATACCAGTTGGTATGCTGGTAACAGGTCTCTAGCAACATTTTGGTTATTGAAGAATACTCAACCATTCAGACAGAAAATTAGTATGTACACATGGAAAATGCGTGCTGCAATGAGATATAATTGTACATTTTTTCAGTAATGATTGCCTCAAGAGTACTCTAGATTCCTGTTGGGTAAGGTTAAATATCCCAACATTGACCGTTTCACATGCAGACACACATAAGGGAACTTCAGAAAGTAATTATTTGAGCAGGAAACATGATGATGAACTTGACCTTTGATTTCAACTAGGTCGTATGAGAATTGTGTTTAATGGATTTGGTGGAAATATTGCATAGGTTTATATGTCTGGAGATACAGCAGAGCCCACTGCACACTGCATTTCTCCCTCTAACAAACTGTCATGGGAAGGAAATTAAATCACTGACTCCTGTGTTCAGATGACATTAAGTGCCTAAGTAGACCTACTGCACAAGGCTTTTCAGGATCTCGGGTGAAATTTCATCCTGGACAAGATGTCAAATGAACTAAAGTTGCATCCCCTTCAATCTAACTGCAGCTTATACAGATAGCGGGAATCTCTTCTCAAATGACTGATGGAGCAATGCTGCCAGTGAAATGCATGTCAACCCTACTGATTATTACAGCGTTTGTGGATGGCAGAACGAGGATATTCTGGGAAGCTGCAACTTGCAAGAGAGGAACTGGAGGTGTCTTCTTTCTTTCTTTCTTTCTTTCTTTCTTTCTTTCTTTCTTTCTTTCTTTCTTTATCACACTTATATACCGCCCCCATAGCTCTCTGGGCGGTTTACAGAAACCGTGTGTTTACAGAAACCTTGTGTTTCCTCTGTCAGCACTATTAGGTTTCATCTGAAGGAGGGAGAAATGCCTTCTTCCCATACATCAGAAAAAATGCATCTTTCCACAGAGGCTATGCACACAAACCCCACTTTGAACTACACCCTGAAATGTATAGAAAATGGAAGCCTAAGGCATGGTTTCTCTCTTGCTGCTTCTCAGGAACATCTAAAGTAGCTTAAAAGATGTAAAAGCATCAATAAAGAAAAGACATCGTCACTCCTAAGACTTTAGGTTCTATGAATATATTGCCAGGCTGGGAGGGTGAAGAATACAGACATGTCTAGTTTTGTGAATTTAATATACTTAAGCTTACTTTAAAATAAAGAAGGTAATTTTAACAGAAAGCTATGAACTATAGAAGTGGAGTGAATCAAGTCTGATCCTATGACAATCAGTAGTCTGCAGGATCCTTGTTGGATCTTACAGCTTTCAAACAGAAGTGCAGTTTTGCACCATAGGAAAAGGAAGGCACTTCTATTCTCCTTGGGTTATCACACACCGCTGGGGAGTGGTCTGAAAACTCCCACGGAGGAGGATCAGGGACACACTGCATGAGCTGATCTAGGGCTCATCTACACCAAGCAGGATATTTCAATAGGAAAGTGTTATGAAAGCAGTATATAAAAGGCAGGAGCCACACTACTGCTTTATAGTGGTATTGAAATGCACTGACAACTGTTGGGGCTCATAGACACATATCATATACCACTTTCATACTGCTTTCATAGCGTTCAGAGTGTTATATCCTGCTTGGTGTAGATGTGTCATGGGCCCCAACAGTTATCAGTGCATTTCAGTACCACTTTTATATGCCACTTTCATAGTGGAATATCCTGCTCGGTGCAAAGGAGCCCCTAGTCACTAAAATAAGCACAATTGAACCAATCCAGTGAGGGCAATGAATGAGTGACCACATGCCTCCATATACCCATCCCATGCTAAAGTGGATCATATGTGTTCACATGATTGCTGTATTTGAACTGGGAAACTCTTGTGCACTTCTAATGAGAGGATCTCACTGGTCACTGGGGAGACTGAATCTATCACCCTTTCCTCCCAAATAGATAACTGGGCTAACAGGGGCATCCATCTATCAGGCGGGGACATGCTTATAGTGCTGTATGCATAGCCAAATGCTTTGGATGTGTATTTCTAGATTGGGGTCTGTGTGCCCTAAACGGGCATCCCAGCGCATGAGCTAATTAGGCTTGTTCAGCTTCTAGAATCAAGTCTATTTAGTTGTAAATTCTGTTCTTGTTTGTGTGCTGAACAATCTAGGATTTCTTTCTCCATGATAAAGGCCATGACTTTATTTTGAATCTGTCAGTGCTACTAAACAATAGCAGTTTCATGCAATATTTTCATGTATTGTCCTTCTGAATATAGTTAAAAATACAAATAAATTAACCCTCATTTTCATGCACATACTCCAATATGTGAAGCAGAGGGCTTCCTCACCCTTTCACCTTTTCTGTTTCAATTCAGAAAGCAATAAGTCCCTTATTTAGTTAAGCAACCTTCCGCAAACTGTTGTCCTCCAGGTATTTGGACTTAAATTCCCATCATTCCCAACCAGCATGGCCTGTGGTCCAATCAGGAGGGCACCAGGGTGGGGAGGGACTCAAAGTAAGCAAGTAAAAGTGTGCTTTTATATTGCCTCTTGGCCTGAAGGCCCCTAAAATACAGGTGCAGAAAATAAATATAAATGCAAACAGTTATGAGGACAGCAGTGTTGGAGAATTAAGAGAGAGAGAGGCAGAGAGAGAGAACAGGTCCCTTGTCTCAAAGATTCAGAGTCTAAAGGAGACAAGCTCAGATGGAGAAAAAGAGGCAACCACGCCACTGAAGCTACTGGATACAGAAGAACAGATTAAAGATGTCGCTTGTTTGTCTTTCACTGTATACAGTTATGCAGCTTAATACATCTGATGGCTTTAAAGGAGACCCCCCCCCATCCCCAGATGTGAGTCCCCACATCACATGCTACTGCGGAAATGGAGGAAGCCAAAACATGAGTCACTTAACAGTCAAGTCCTCAAAGGAAAGGAAACGGCTTGCATTACCAACAGCATCATGAGAGGATTGCATCCAACTATAATAAGCAGTAAGATGGCTACGAGAACATGTACCAATCTCTCTCCCCCCTCCCCCCTCCCACACCCCCAGTCCATATTCATTTAACCATATGTAATATTTCTTAGAATCAGATCTCCACCAGGACTGGGAAGTGGAAAATGGCAGACCAGCGCCTGGACGAAAGAGGCTGCTTTGCTGGAGCTCCGTGTTTGTCTTTGCTTTTTATTGTTTTAAATATCCTACTGCCCTCAAATTAGCTGCTGAATACCTCAGACTGGAACAGATTGCAGCAGATAGTTTTAGACTTCAGCTAAGTGAGTGTTTTAAATTGTTTCTTCTTCTTCTTTTACTCTGATGGACTTGTGCTTGCAATCCTATCAGTTAACAGTGGGAGTATACAGCCAGGTACACATCCAGTTCTGGTGAATTTCTCTTGTTGTTTGCTGTGACTGACTGAATTCGGCTCTCTTTTGGTAGCTTGCTAATTTCTGCCAAACATATTTTTATCCTTATTTTTGCTGAGTATAACAACAACCAAGAGGCGGCACTAATAAAAATACCTGTGTTTATGCCAGGGCTGAAGACGAGAACCCGCTATTGGATGTTCAACTGCTTGTTATTATCAATTTGATTATTGACTTGCTCCTTAAAAGAGGAACAATTTAGATAGCATAGAAAGAATCATAGAATAGTAGAGTTGGAAGGGGCCTATAAGGCCATCGAGTCCAACCCTCCACTCAATGCAGGAATCCACCCTAAAGCAGCTGATGAACAGTAAGAATGAGAAGAGCGGAACGACCCAGATGTCCTGATAAGGATGGTGATGTGGAGTCTTTAAATCTTAAGCAGCCTGGATAATTATCTCCTGCCTCTTAAGGAGTTCACTATCCCATTACGGAATCGCTTTAACCCTCTGCATACAGAAATGGCTGGCAGATACTCTCAGGATCCAATGAGAAGGATAAAGTTAACAATGTGAATACTCCCTTAATTGCTGAACAGAGGCTGCTTGAAAGAAAAGTGGAACTGCTAGGGGAGTGTTGCCTGCTGACCAGCCAGACAGTTCAAACTACTTTTGGGCATTTGGACTATATTGTTAAGAAGCTAGACAGTTTGGAAGACAAGCTGCAATGCACTCCCACACCAAACCTATGCCTCTGGAGAGAGTTAAAGAAGCAGGAATGCCCTCCCATTCAAATGGCCTGGTAATGAGACCATGTGAGGTTGTAGTTTATCTACTCCCTTACAGGGGCCCACCTCCACGCTGGGATTATGTTTATTGGGCTAAATGACATCTGAAACTATTACTAGGTCCAGGAAATATAGATCTAAAATCAGCTAAGGGCCTCCTTACTGATGGATACTTCAACAGTATTCTTCTAACTTTTAGCTGCCACAGAATTGTAGCTTTAATTATGAAAAAGGATGTTGAATTAGCCCAGAAAGGAGTGGCCCCTTACTGGCATTTTGAAGGTACAATATTCAGACCTCTGTTTGCACCCAACAAAGTCAATCCAGGAGGATACCATGATCAATGCTATCAAAAGCTGATGAGCAATTGAGCAGAATTAACAGGGTTACACTCCCCCAACTCTCTCTCAATAAAGGTCATCCATCAGGGCAACCAAGGCTGATTAAGTCTCATAACCAGATCAAAAACGAGACTGGAATGGGTGTAGATAAGTAGATAATATATAGGCTTACTGCCTCTGATACTGGAGATGGCATATAGCTATCAGGACTAGTAGCCATTGGCTTTCAAGGCAGCCATCTAGAGAATAAACACATGGGTATGGATCACTCCTGACCCAATGACTCAGTGAATTTGAATGCTGTGTGGTGGTGAAGCTCCAGCCCATGGACCAGATATGGCCAGAAGGCCAGGCCTTCTCTTAGCCATGCCCCACTTCTCTCTTTTCCACTATAATTTGGTGATGGAGAATCCCTTCTCTCCATCTCTTTGTATGAGAAAGGGGCAGCTCCTTTCTCAGTGCACAGGAAGTAAAACAAAGAGGATGGGGGAGAGAAGGTGCAGATGCATGGATTAGGAGACCTGAACACTGTGAGCTTTTATACATAAGGTAGGGTGACCATATGAAAAGGAGGACAGGGCTCCTGCATCTTTAACAGTTGCATAGAAAAGTGAATTTCAGCGGGTGTCATTTGTATATATGGAGAACCTGGTGAAATTCCCTCTTCATCAAAACAGTTAAAGGTGCAGGAGCTATACTAGAGTGACCAGATTTAAAAGAGGGCATGGCACCTGCAGCTTTAACTGTTGTGATGAAGAGGGAATTTCACCAGATTCCCCATATATACAAATGAAACCTGCTGAAATTTCTTTTTCAATACAAATGTTAAAGACACAGGAGCCCTGTCCTCCTTTTCATATGGTCTCCCTACATAAGGCTTTTAATCCACTGTGTGTATAAAGGTAGAGTTTCAAGAAGAAAGGCCTAGTTCATGTTCCAGGAGAAGAACAAATAAAGCACATGTTGTGTTCCTAAACTGGATCGTTGTCTCATCTGGCTGAGCTGCTGGAGTAGGCCAAAAGTCGACATAATATAATATTATCTCTTCTGACGATTACAGTGTTCTTTGACTAAGGTGGTCTGACCACTGGAAGTTTGGAATGGCGCAACATGTGTGATTCACTTCATCTCTGGCTGGGAAAAAAGAAATTAGAACCTACAGTTTTTGAAAACCTTCCATTGCTAACAAAGCAATGATGATATTTTTGAGTATAACATGGAAACAAGGCTGTAGGTCTACCCAGGGTAAAAATGCAGAATTCAAATACAGCTCTTTGTTGCTACAATAGAATGGGGGCTGGGGGTTGTAGGCTGGTGAATTGCCAGCATTGCTATTGGGAAGCTGTAGTTCAAAACATCTGGAGGGCACCAGGTTGGGAAAGGATGACCTATTGATTGAAAAAGTTTCTAATAATCCTATAAGGATTATAGAGAATATCAGAGCCCTATTTCTGTGGCAGGATCTGTTCACTATCAGGGGATTCTTGGCCCCTGCATTTTTATTTTGCATGTTCAGAAAGCAACATTTACAACATCATGATTAATGAATATTTATTTGTTTGAAAGTGAGTGCTGTTTCACTAAAGATCCAATGTCATGATGACAAAGTTCAGGTTTTGCTGTATTTCCTGACTGTGAAAAGTACATTGTAGCACAGGAGGATGTCCTCAGATCACATATTTCTCATACCAAATTAGCATTGTAAAGTCAACTGACAGCATCAAATGTCATGGGGGAATCAGCATCAGAACTTGGTGCACAATGATATTTGAGATAAAAGGGTAGGGATTGCAGAGCTTCACTTTTGAGAAAGTAAAGAATTTACTTAAATAGAATTTAAAATTTATTACTGTTGAAGAAAAAAATTAACTGAATATATGAACAAATAAATGCCATAACATCTGATTTTAAAGCATAAATGCCTAGGATGTACAAATGTTGACACTTAGTGAGATGTACCTCTTTAAACTAAGGTGAATGATATCTTTTCACCTGTATAGAATGTTATCTTCCCTACCATTCAAAATCCCTTATGCTTCTTTATGCAAATCAGTAATGGCTTATAATGGAAATATTGTCATACCAATGTAGCCAAAAATTGGTATGACAATACCAAACCCTTCAGTTTGGTATTGTCAAACGTTGTAGCCAAACCCTTCAGTTTTAAAAGAAGTTGTCTGTAATCAGCTGGGCTGATCCCAAATGCCAGGGCAAGACATAAAAGCACAACATTTTCATTGGCAAAGGTCTGTTATGATTGACTTCTCATTTAGCCTAAACAAAGTCACGCACAAGATGCTACAGAACATTCAGGCCAAAATACTATTTTTTTAAAAAATATATATGCTGATTTCCATCCTCAAGCCATGAGAAAGACTGGGAATAATTAGTAGCAGAGTAAGTCATTCATCTGCGAAGGGTGTGCAGTTGTGCCAACTACAACCCTTGGATTATTCATGGGAGAGAGAGATACCAAGGTTATCCTATACCCTTTCTTTTATTTTCT
Organism: Elgaria multicarinata webbii; assembly: GCF_023053635.1. Taxonomy (NCBI): domain Eukaryota; kingdom Metazoa; phylum Chordata; class Lepidosauria; order Squamata; family Anguidae; genus Elgaria; species Elgaria multicarinata. The sequence continues at coordinate 73,700,086 of NC_086175.1, forward strand.
TCCAATGACTCAATTTCTACTAATTTTTATTACTGCTGTGCCAAACAGTTTGTTCAGCTCTCACTGGCCCAGTTCAGTTTTAACAACTTCATAAGCCATGGTTTGTCAAACGGAGTACAAACATTATGTTGACACATGCCCCTTTCTATTCTCTTCCTGGCATGGGTTAAGCGACAGTTTCCCACTTTGTCCAAACTGGCAAACTGCGGTTTAACAAATCCCAGAAGTAGTGTGTTAAAGTATGAGCATGAAGAGAGAAGGGTAGGGCAGGAGGGAACATGTGGACACCACATTCATTCTTGGTCCCTTAAACCATGCTTGATCAGATCATGTACACTGATGGTACTAAATAAATAAATTAATTAATTAATAATCATAATCTGAACAGGAGCACAGTCTCAAGCACAAAGTATGCTAATACACTTGACAAGAAAGGATAACAAGTCTGTCCTATGTAAGGATGTGTGAATCAGCAAAACCTAAGCTCTTCAAGGCTCGCCAGTTCATACTTAGCAGGTCTTTCTGGCCAGAACTACACCAAGCAGGATATGACACTTTGAAAACATTTTGAAAACTGTATATGGAGTGTGTCCTGAGCCCCAACACTTATCACTACTGTTATAAACCGTTTAAAAGCAGTAGTGTAGATCCTGCCTTAGACTCATGTCTGTATTACAGGGGTGCACAACACATGACCCATCAGCAACATGACCCCCCTGCTGCCCCCAATGCAACTCCCACTGCCCCTATCATTCCCAAAAATATAGGATTTTTTAAAAAATGTTTGCTATAGATGTAGCCACTACAGAGACTTACTACGGATAAATATAGCTTCAAAATGAGCTAAATATGTCCTCAGTAAGCCATGTAGTGGTTAAACAATTGATTTTTAATATATATTTTTTGCTGCTATCACATGGGGGTGCAGCCTGTGGTAGATTTTTCAGGGGGGAAATTAGCCCCTGGACTGCCAGAACTTTCCCTGTCACATCAGACTGCAAGCTTCGAGTTTTTTCACACACAATAAAATCATATTTAATTTCATGTGCATTTCACCAAATATATGCATCAATTACATGCATTTTTCAAATGGATGCATTTTTTCACGCATGTATTTCAGTTGTACACATATTTGAATACATTTTTTGTTCCAAAATATATGGTCTTCAGACCACGTTTGAATGGGCGTTGGGTTCCTGGAGGTGCAAATTGGGTAAATTCTGGTCAAAAATACACTGAAACGAATTTATCACCCATCCCTATTTATAAATGCAGCTACCTGTTTGCACCATGCTGAATTTTGCTCTGAGGTGGACTAACTTGATGAGTTTACACAAGGTTTATCACAAAGTACGTTTATCATGTTAAAGATTGTATATGGTCATCATGTTAACTTGTTGAAAATGCTCTTCCTGGGAGAGCCAATGTGGAACGAAAGTCTCAAACAGCCATGCTACTGTTTGATAGTTGCAGTCATCACTGCCTTCTGAACATGCAAATCCATTCTTGGGACTATAATACTAAAAGCATAACTTATCAAACCTCTTGTATCACAGGGCATATACCAACCTTGTGCTGGTCAAAGGGAAGACAGAGAGTAGGGAAACTCAAACTGGCATGGAAATGCTGTCTGATAGGGAAATAATAGCTTTTAGACTCTCATTCGTTGTGTCCCATACTTAGAGATTTGCTGCTATTTGCATTAGAGCTAGATATACAAATAGTGGCAAAATAAATGTCCTTTGTTCTTCAGGTCTAGAAACAGTTAACACTGAATTTCTCTCTTTATCTTAAGTCTTAAAGAATATTGACCTGGGTAAATGAAGCTTTCACTGAGATGAGTTACAATGCCAAGTGGAATGCCCTAGGCTTCTTGTGCTAGGGGATTTCATGGAGTCAGGAGTAGCTCAGGATTTCATGTTTGCCATGACATCCATGGACCTATCCCAATTAGTATCTAGTCCCATGCATACAGTCAGGATCACTCTTGATTTGGTATCCTTTTCAGCTGAAGCTGATGCTCCAAAGGTGGAGAAGCTACATGTGATTTCATTGTCATGGTCAGAATGCTTTCTGCCCAATTCTAAACTTTCTGCTGGCCTAAAGCTCTGCAGATGTGGTGGACCAGTTAAAATGTTCCTTCCCAGTCACCTCGTGGATGTGAATGGTTTCCTGAACATGCTTTCCTGCCATGTCTGTTGGCCACATGTTGCCCACCCCTGCTCTTGCTTGAATAATAATAATAATAATAATAATAATAATAATAATAATAATAATTGTTACCCGCCTCTCCCTCTGGATTGAGGCGGAGTACAACACTAATAAAAACACCATAAAACACATACAACTAATTCAAATGTTTAAAACCAGTGCATCATTAAAAGCAGCACACCATTAAAAAGGCATTTTAAGAAGGCAGTAATAAGATCTTTATTAAAGATACCTTCTATTGAGTCAATAGATCTGGGAAGGTATTAGTCTCAAAAATGCTGTTCTTGGTCAAGGTGATGGCCTCAAACTCCAGATGCATTTCAATGATACTGGACACATTTTAGTTGGGCTTGTAGTAACTGCCATAGTAGATTTTATTTATTTAAAATGTTTCTTGGCTGCCTTTCAGGGCAGAAGCCCTCCCAAGGCGGCTTACAACAATACATAAAACAGCATAAACATTAAAAACAATAGAAACATACACAGTAAAATATCAGTTTAAAACAATAAAAGTTAATAATAAAATCATCAAGACCAAGAAGGGCAATAGCAACAAAATAGTATTCATTTATGAGAAGGCCATGGTAAAATAAAACATTTTAAGGCCTTCTTAAAAGCCTACAAGGATGGTGCATGGTGGACCTCTGATGGGAGTTTGTTCCACAGGTGTGGGGCCACTTGTGTGACCTACACTGGGAATGGAATGGGGGGAGTAGAGCCCTAATACTTCTTTTGGACCTCTCAGCAGCTTTTAGTACCATTGACAATGATATTCTTCTGGACTACCTAGTAGGGCTCAGTCTTGGGAGCACTGTATTGCAATGGTTCAAGTCCTTCCTGTCAGATCATGTCCAGAAGGTGGTGTTGGGGCACTACTGTTCAGCACTATGGCCACTGGTATATGGTTCCCACAGGGTTCTGTTCTGCCCCCTATGTTGTTTAACATCTACATGGACCTGCTGGGAGACGTAATCTGGAGCTCTGATGACATTTAGTTCTATTGCTGTTTGTTACCTGACACAAGGAAGCAGTCAGCAGCCTTGACCTTTGTCTAAATTCGATAATCGGCTGAGTGATGATGAACAAGCTGAGATCAGGAAAGGTGCTGCTGTACTGCCTGGCTTGGGAATTGGAAGTCAACTTCTTCTAGATGGGGTCATGCTTTCCCTGAAAGATCAGGTCCATAGCTTAGGAGTGCTCCTGGATCTACACTTTCCTTAGATCTTCAGGTAGCAGTGGTGACAAGTAGTTCATTTGAACAACTACATTTAGTGTGCTGAGAACATAATTACATTAACATTTGAGGATTAACCAGGCTAACACTTCCTTGTAGGCCCAATATTTTCACCTAGCCAATGGAAGGATACATAAGATAAAAGCACTACCCTTCAAAGACCAAATCCAGGTATAATGTGATAGCATCCCAAAACATGGTGATCGTGATATCAGCATACATAAGCAACTGGAGTCAACATAAAGTCATCATGAACAAAACTGTAATGAACATGTATACAACTGAATGTGAGAACTAAACACTGAAAGCTCAAAATAAAACGTTTGCACAGATTGAACACACATGCATTAGGACATCTGTATAGGGCTTAGGAGATACATGTATATTTAGGAGATACATCTGTATACTTTTCAATTAACAGAGTAATCTAACTCTCCAGTAATATTAAGTTTCTAGTTTTGAAAATTTAGTGCATCCTAGCAAAATTTTTAGAACTAGTACCAAAGCAAAAATAAAAATAAAATGGTATTCTGCTAGATAAAAAGGTACATTTGGAGCACATCGTTGTTTGCTATTATATTTATATATTTATACTTCTGCTCATACAGTACTCGTAGTGGACTACATCAAGAAAAAAATACAATATAACTATATCAACTAACACAATATAATCTAAAATAGCAGTCAATAAGAATTAGTTTATCAACAGCTGCACAACAGCATACTAAAAGACAGCTGAAATAAAATCTTACGTTACTGTAGTGAGGGAGCCTGCTGAATCTCAACTGAGAGGGTATTCCAGAACAGCAGAGTCAACACTGAGAAGTCCCCATTTCTTGTGCCCACCTGCCCCCCAACCTGGGATGAAGGTAAACCAAGCAATTTCAAGGCAGATCTCAAAGTCCAAACAAGTCCATATGAGATTATAGTCCTGCAGGTTAATTAGGTATAGTAAAATAGTAAATGCCTGGAGGAACTGCTTACACTTCTAAAAATAATTGTGTGGAGCCCCACTCTAAGTTATATGCTGTTTCCGTGCCCTCTCGTGCTTGTTTACACTATGTTTGAGGGGTCAGCTCTAAAAGCAAAGCTTTCCCTCACTTGATTTAAGAAGTATTATGTATCTGGTACACTGGCTGTGGCAAAGGACCCTAATGAATGATGCTGTGCCTGAATCATGTTGTATAATAACTGGAAGCCCTCAAGAGATTAAAGTGATTCTACATGGAAGAGAAATTGAAAACTGAGACCTCTGGTATCAATGAAGAAAAGAAACCCACTATTTATTTACAACTGGTCACTTGTGGGGCAGATGGAGTGAAGCTGGGCGTCCTCGAATTGTACCTCAAACTGTAATCCTTTTACTTGAGTGGAGATACACGACAGAAATCCTCACACCATTTATGCCTTGGGGGATTTCTGCAGATTGTGGGTGTTTTGTTTTTGCAGACTCCATGCTGTTTTGATTGTGTGTGTGCATGTGGCAGAGGTGTTTTGGTGTAACGGGACCATATTGTGGTTTTTAACAAAAGCAAGTCATTTAAATTTACAGATTGGCAGCCGTGGTGCTCAGTTCCAATGGGTTGGTAACCACAGAGGCATAACAATCTGGCTGTGACATTCTACAAATTATGGGTTGGATTCAGACTTAGTCATGTTTAGAGTAGACCCATTCAAATCATTGAGGGTTAAGTCCCATTGATTTCATTGAGTCTACCCTATGACTAAATCTGGCTCCAACCCTATGATGTTTGGGAAGTATAACTGAGCAGAAGGATGAGGAGGGACACTAATGCCATGCATGGATGGGAGGAGGGAAAAGGAAGTACCTGCATCAGCATCAAAGGCAGATGCAGGTCCAGGGTTTCATCCAAAAGTTGACATGCCTTTTCATGCTGATGTTAGGAAACATATACCAGAGTAAGGATGGGGAAATTGGCTTGGTTCCCATTTTAATGCAATCATACATAAATCACCCTTCCCAAACACATACGCAAACTGAAATAGACCTTTACCTCAATATTCACACTTAATATTCACACTACAGCTCTTCAGTAAAAAAATGCCTTTATAATTGTGTGTGTGTGTGTGTGTGTGTGTGTGTGTGTGTGTGTGTGTGTGTGTATAATTGCAGACTAATGCAGAAACAGGACGAACTGAACTTAAGGTTGGAAAAATGAGAAAGTGAACTTTTCAAATGTAGCCATCCCTCTACAAGATCTTAAAACCTTAGCACAGTGTTATACAGGATTGGGCTCTATAGCACAAAAGTTTCATCCTTTTTCATATTAACCCAACCAGTTTCATACAGACTTATAGTCCTTATTTACTCCTAAAATAAAATTCTTGTTTACTCCTCCCTATGTGCACACAGGACTAAAGCCATGGGGCATAATCCTAAACATGTTTGCTCAAAAGTAATCTCCACTGAGTTCCATGGGACTTAAGCCCAAACTAAACATGTTGTAAAGCACATATAGTGATGCTACTGTATGTGTACTAGCTTTCCCTAATCTCCTGCAACTGGCTTGCACTGGCTGCCTGCATGCTTCTGAACTTGATTCAAGATGTTGGTTTTTAACCTATAAAGTCTTACACGGCTTGGCACTGCAATACCTGATGGTGTGCCTCTCCCGACATGAACCTATGCAACATACACTATGTTCAACATCTAAGGTCCTCCTCTGGGTGCATCCTCCAAGGGAGTCTCAGAAGGTGGTAACAAGGGAGAAGGTCTATTTAGTGGTGCCCCACCCCCACCCCAGATTACAGAAGGATCTCCCCAATGAGGCCCACCTGGCACCAACATTATTATCATTTTGTTTCTCAGTTGAGACCTTTCTCTTTATGGTTATAGTTAATCGGTCAAAGTTGTTTTGAGATGTATGTTGTCTCTGTCTATACTGTCTGTGTGTTTTTATGTAAATAGCTTTTAAACTTTGTATATCGTATTTTTAATGGTTTTTAGTCTTTGTAAAGTTACACACACACACACACACACACACTCACACACCTACCTCCATTGGCTCCAATGGAGACTTTCTTTCTTTCTTTCTTTCTTTCTTTCTTTCTTTCTTTCTTTCTTTCTTTCTTTCCACCATGTGGGGGTGGGGTGGAATTTCATGAAAAAATGTGTGGGAGAAAAGGTTTAAACCTCTCCTGGAGTGCCATGGTCCCAATCCAAATCAGGGCTGTGGGCTCTTAGGGAAAGCTAACACAAAGAGTTCCACTACATGTGCTTTACCAAATGTTCAGGTTTGCCCTTATTCTCTAGTAAGTATGCTTAGGATTTAAATCTTAGGTGGAGATCCCAGTCCCATTTACTAGGTAGCAAGCCCCTTGAGCTTAGTTCTCAGTAGACATGAGGAGAGTTGCATTGTTAGAATATGAACATAGACTACTTCATCTTTAACCTAGAGTCAAATTGCATGGTCATATGCTTGTGTTGTTAAGATCTAATTACTTCAGTTCATGTTCCATTGCTAATGACCCCAGCTAATAAGGTCATATTCTCTAGAGTAACTGTGGGAAAGTGATTTTTCAGCATCAATGGACCTTTGACCAAAAATATCGGACGATGAACTTTTCTTTTTTTTCTTTTTTTTTAGTGTGGTGTAATACAGCCAGTTTGTATAACTGAATTTTGTATGAGGCTGCAATTCTATGCACGTTTACTTGGGAGTAAGTCTCAGTGAATCTTACTTCTGAGTAAACATGTATAGGATGGTGAAAATGTTATTTACTAAGGTCAAATGTATAGCAAGGGGATGTATTTGTACATTCCATAATGCATTGCCAACTTTTCTTATGATTCTACAAATGATTTGAACATGGGTGCATGCAGCATGCATTTAAATGTTTTGACTATGATCTCAATCAGAAAGCAATGAGATTTACAGTGATATAAATAGGTTTCAGATTGTAAGTGCCAAATGATAAATTTCTTGAAGAAATATTGCTCATGGCTTTATTTTAAAACATTTTCTCATTCTTTGTTAAGAATTCCTATCATTCTTTATTTATGGACAGTACCAACCAAGAACTGTGACAGATCAGAAGAGAAGCTGCAGGAGGTGAGCTAAAGGAATTCAAGAATGGACTTGCATCATTGACAATAGTAGAGAGAGCTGACAAAATCAAGCCCAAGTGTTGGTTGACACATAGCATAGTTATTCATTGGCCGATGACTCAGATGAAAAATATTAAATTGTGTCACATTCAGCATATATTGAGTTATCTCCTATGCTGTGCCCAAGGCTGGGTGGGTGCTGCTGCATATCTTTTCATGTAAGTTATCCTTTGTTATCCTGAGCTGCCCTTCTAATAATGTTGTTTATTTATTTATAAAATCTGGGGTTGCTCCTTTATTTATTTTTTTAAAAAGTCATTCAACATGATATAAAATTACCAAAGTTAAAACGAAAAACAAAAAATACATGCAAGAGATAATTAAAACTGGACACAAAATGACGTGAAAATTATACAAAAACCCCAAGACAATGAAAAAAATCTAGCAACAGCAAGACATCAAAAGAGGAAACTTCTCTAAAATGATGGAACTAGTGAAAAGAAAGTTGAAAGGGGGAATCCACAATAGCAGATAGTAGAAAAGAGAGCTTCCTTCAAAAAATGGAAGTCTTGCCCAAGTGAGAAAAATAAAAGGGAGCACAAGCTGGCACAAAGGAGATACAAGCAAACAATACGAGATGCAAAAAAGCATTTTGAAGAGCACATCACTAATAATATCAAGTCCAACAATAAAGAATTCTTTAAATATACGAGAAACAGGAAACCAGCTAGGGAAGCAGTTGGACTGTTGGATGACAATGGAGTTAAGGGAATACTAAAGGAGGACAGGGAGATTGCAGAGAAGCTGAGTGAATTTTTTGCATCGGTGTTCACTGCAGAGGATACAGGACAGATGCCTGTGCCTGAACTGATGTTTTCAGGAAGGGAGTCTGAGGAACTGAGATAAATAGTAGTGACAAAAGATGACGTTCTCAACCTTATAGACAAATTGAAGGCAAATAAATCACCAGGCCCAGATGGCATCCATCCTAGAGTTCTCAAAGAACTCAAATATGAAATTGCGGACCTACTCACAAAAATAAGGCAAAGATGCCTATGAAACATCAATTTTCAAAAAGGGATCCGGGGGGATCCAAAAAATTACAGACCGGTTAGCTTGACATCTGTTCCAGGTAAATTGAAAGCATTATTAAAGACAAAATTAGTAAGCATATAGAAGGGCAGGTCCTGCTGAAGAGGAATCAACATGGCTTCCACAAAGGCAAGTCCTGTCTCATTAATCTAGTAGAATTCTTTGAGAGTGTCAACAAACATGTAGATAGGGGTGATCCCATGGATATTGTTTACTTGGACTTCCAAAAGGCTTTTGATAAAGTCCCCCACCAAAGACTCCTGAATAAACTTAGTAGTCATGGAACAATACCCGAGTATCTGCGTACCAAGAGTTCACAATGGAAAGGCCACAAGAAGGGAAGGGCAAAAAGATTGTGGGCACACAATTTTGCCAGTTTTCCCTTCCAGACGTGGAACAGGATGTTGCCAAATTATGCCTGCCAGATTTCTTGTTACAGTAACAACATAGGTTCAATGGGAAAGGAGGTGGGGTCACTGTAGTCTTCTGTGATTCCATCTCCCTTTCCAGTTATTCCATTCAGCAGTCTTTTAATGTTGGGATGTCTGTACTTGGTGTCAGACTCTTAACAAAAGATAATGATTATGTTATAGTACCCCACACCCCACTTCCTAACATTGCCTCTTAGAAGATGTCATCCTCCACACCAAGGCCTTAGCTAGACCTAAGGTTTATCCCGGGATCGTCCTGGGGTCGTCCCTGACTGCTCCTGGGATATCCTGTGTGTCATTTACATGAACAGGGAAGACTCCAGGATGATTCCGGGATAAACCTTAGGTCTAGCTAAGGCCCAAGTCTTCTTTGTCTGGTATGGCTCAAGTTTTCATGGCCTCCATGAAAACCATGAGCCTATCTCAGGTAATGCTTGGCCCAAAAGACAGACCCAGGCTCATTACATATTGCTAAATGCCTGGGTATTTACTTCAGGTAGTGTGTGTGTGTGGGGGGGGGGGTATTAGTTGTGGGATGGGTAACCCCAAAATAAGAAAGACTACTACATTTCAAATAACAAAAAATAAATTTTATGAAAGAAAAATAGCAATTGGGGGGGGGGAAATCAAAATCTGAATGGATATATCACACACAAAACACACGTATGAGCAATAGGGTAATAAAAACAATCAGGGATAAACACAACAAGTTATCCTAACTAGACTGTGCCCCTATTTTATCAGGTCCTTCCAAACAATATCTTACTGTCAGTGGTCCAACTCCCTCAATCAGTTCTCCAGTTTCATCAGATCTGGCTCTTTTTTCTTTCTGAGCATCTTTCTTTCTCTTTTTCTCTTTGTTCCTCTTTGCCTTATAGTTTTATCTTTCAAAATTAGTCTTTTCTTTCCCCACCTTCAGCTAACCAGAAGAGTTTTTCATTCATTTCTGCATAGTTATGGGGTGGGCGTCCATTTGGAGCTCAGCACTCAATGAGAAATCACCAGCTCGCCCCCTCCACTGCCAGTCTGCGGATCCTCATATTTGTGTGATGTGTTGGGCAAGCTCACAGTTTTCCGTTGCTGCCCACCAACCCCTTATACTTTCCTTGTAAGGGTTGAAAGCATGAGGTGACATGCAATGAGGAGTCCTGCCCTGGCCACGTGTCAATCCCTCATGCTCCCCTTCCTTGCAAGGAAAACATGAGGGGTTGATAGGTGGCAGGGACAGGAGTCCCATGCCATCCACCAACCCCTCGTTCTGTACTTGCAAGGAGAGAATGAGCGTTTGGTGGGCAGTGACAGGAACTCCTATGAGCTATCATTTTGCGTAACAATGGCACCTCATGTTTTCCAGAAATCTAATGTTGCATAAATGGCAACCATAAAGGGGGCATTTATTCAACATTATAGGTGTAAATAGTCCGTTGACACCTATAATGTTGCATAAATGACTCCACTATGGCAGCCATTTACATAACATTGGGTTTCCAGAAAACTCAAGCTGCCATTGTTTTGCAAAATGGCGTCTCACTAAGGAAATGACCCTGTGGCACTCCCTGGGTGCTCACCAGGCCATCAAGCAGTTCTTGCAGGCTGGCAAGTGGTCTTGGTAAGCACTTGGGTAAACAATACGGAGGTGAGTCCATCCATCCCTGTTTCTTCAAACTTAGGCCTAAGTTTGGCTTGGGACTGCAATACCTGATGGAACGCGTGTCCCGACATGAACCTACCCATACACTGCGCTCAACATCTAAGGTCCTCCTTCGAATGTCTACTCCGAGGAAAGCTCGGAGGATGGCAACAAGGGAGAGGGCCTTTTCAGTGAGGGTCCCCAGACTGTGGAATGATCTCCCTGATGAGGCTCACCTGGCACCAACACTGTTATATTTCAGGCGCCAGGTCAAGACTTTTCTCTTCACCCAGGCATTTAACAGCATTTAACAATGCTAGGTTTGTTTTTTAATGGCCTCCAGAACTGTTGTTTTTTAAATGGATACTCTTGTTTTTATACTGTTGTTTTTATGTTTCTGATGGTTTTAAATTTTGTATACTTTTTAATGTTTACTGTTTTAACTTTTGTGAACCGCCCAGAGAGCTTCAGCTGTGGGGCGGTATATAAATGCAATAAATAAATAAATAAATAAATCCACACCAAACAGGATATTGCATGGTATATAAAGTGGTATATAATAGGCAGGAGCCACACTACTGCTTTATAGCGGTATTGTAGTGCACTCACAACTGTTGGGGCCCATTAACACGTAACATATACTACTTTCAAACCGCTTTCATAGTGCTATATCCTGCTTGGTGTGGATTAGGTCTACGGGCATGTCTACACCATAGGGTGTAGAGGGAGGGAGGGGGAGGATCGTGGACTTACTGGCTTCCGTGATCCTCCCCTAGCAATTAGGCAGCCACCATTTTTTAAAAAAACAAAACAATGGAGAGGATCGCACTCGCACTCCAACACGGAAGTAAGGTTTTTGTTTTTTGTTTTTAAACCAAACCCGCTCTCTAGCCCCACCACCAATGGGCATTGACTGCCCCCGTGCAGCTCCCTGCTCATTTCAAGTGCCCTGCTACTCACAGGAAGGATGGGATGACCCAGGAGCAACAGCTGCATGGCTTATGCTCCACAGGATAGTTCTGGGACCACATAAAAGTCAGGTTTTCCGTGGTTCCCTATATCCTGGGGAAAGTCCTTGCTCATCCCGGGTTGCCCCCGGGATCCCCTGTGCGTCATGTGGATGCACAGGGACAATCCAAGGATTACCCCGGGATATAGGGCTGGTGTAGACATGCCCTAAGTTTCTATTTCCTGAGTTTAAAATGGTTTTTTTTCTTTTCCCTTTTCTTGAACTTTATATTCTCATGCTCCTCAGACTACAATAACTTGACCTTTACATTCTGACTAATTTTTTTTATCTCCAAACTATTAATTTTTTTGTCTGAAACTGATTTGTGTGTATGAACAGATACCCATTCACACAGATTTAACTCTATAAAGTCCTAAAACCAAAGTAAATACAAAAAAAATGGAAGACAGAATTTCACTCCCAGTTATTTAGAACATCCGTGAGAGATGTGTGTGCAAATATGCTACCACAATCTTCCCTGTTCTGATATCCCCCATCAATCCCAGCCATCCTGGCCAATAGTCAAGGATCAAGGAAGGGATAGTCCAAAACATCTTGAGGGTTCCAGGTTGGAGAAGGCTGCTCTGCAATCTCTCTAGGTAGTTTACCCCATAGAGAGCACACTTAAGGTTAAGAGTTAACATAATGTTTAATCTTAATCTACTTTCCTATAGTTTTAGATTGCATCTTGTCCTATTCTAAGGGGATAAGTGAAACAATTTCCCCTGTTCTTTCCAGTACCTTTTAAAGTGTTTGAAAATTGTCACCGTGTCCTCCTCTTGAACCTTCATTTCTGTGGCTATTTTTAACATAGTTTCTTTCCTTTAGATCTTCCTTATATGATTTTCTTCTTAAATGGTTTCTTTCTCTTTCTTTCTTTCTTTCCTTCCTTCTTTAAAGATTATAATTAGCACTCAGACCACATGGTGTGGCATAAATGACCTCCTTTTTTACCCCACAAGAAAGAGTGATACATTTTTAGAATATCAAATTCCTCAAGCAGTACCTTGAGTCTGATAACTTCAAAATAAGAAAGATATGATAGCTTTTGGTAGTCTCACCACACAAAAAACATTCTTTCCCAGTAACAATCACAGCATAATGATAACGAAGAGAGTAAATAATAACAATAAGCATTCATATAGCACTTGAGGAATTCAAATAACACCATATGGAGTATCATAGTACTACTTACAATAACCATCTAATTTTATGCCAGTCTCTGATTTATTAAGATGCACACAGTTTCAGGCTGTCTTAAAAGAGTACAGTTGAGTTAATCCATCTTATCCTCTTTTGATTTTGTCCTGTTTTAAAAACAAAAACAAAATTGCTGTTCCCCACCTGCTGAACTTTTTGAAAAGTGATCCCCAACTTAGATGATGCTGTATACATCCTCTTTCAGCAACAGACTAATGCCAGGGTTTGAATTACTATTGAATAAGCAGCAGTGAAATATCTATGAAAATAATCAGTAGGTCCAGAAACCACAAGCAACAACAAGGAAGAGTTGTCCTTAATCAGCAAAGACCATTTGTAGAAGAAGGGCTGTGAGTCTGAGTCAGTCTCTCTCCCTCTCCGTGTGTGTGTCTGCATACTATTTCTTTGTTGAATCTAAGGAGCAGGCAGGTGGTGTAGGAAGTACATTGCTCAGAATGGCGTGTGTGTGTGGTTGGGTTTTTTTTAAGTTGACATCACTGAAGTCATGTGATCGCCAAGAACCAATTGGAAGAGTCTGTGGAAAGGGGAACAGTTAAATTTGTAATATTGGTTGAGTGAAACACTTCTTTGGGCCTCATAAACAACCACAGAACCACAAGTTGGGTACAGAGGCAGTCACACAAGAGTGGGTCCGGGATATTGGTCAGCAGGCAGGGCGAATCATTTTGACTGCAAACCACAAGAGTTTCGTAGAGTGGTAAGCATCATGAAACCACAAGTGATCCGCTATTTCTCTCTGTGTGTCTCTCTTTTTACAAAATAGTTTCAGTGTTTGTGTGGCAGAAAAAGAACCTTATTCAATTTATTTTGCTTTGCAGACACAAACATGCAAAGTTCAGTGCCAGAGAGGAGGTTTGGTGCAATGACCATTCTTGACTGTTTTATTTCCCAAGGTGAAAGAAATCACATATCCACCCCTTTTACAAGAGAGAATAAGTTTTTAAAGAGGAAACCATGGATTCAAGCGGCATATTTGAGTCATTTCCTTCTTACCAGCAGTGCTTCGTGCGAGGTAAGTGCCACTCAAATGTTTAAATATATTTTTGACTCATCCATGTTTAGGAAAATGCATGTTTGCACTTTTCAAGAAGCTCTTAGCAGCACATGCTTTTCCAATTTCCATGATCATTTTCTTGGACTCTAACAAAATCTGAAATGTGAATGGGTTACCAGCTTGCTTCCGTTGAGCAATTGTACTGAAGATTTCTTTCAGTTGTTCAACCAGCACATAACCATCAGTGTTCTGCTGGTGGCTGTTATAAATCATATAAACTTCATGCAACAGCAGGGGCACAAACCACCAAAGGCGTCTGTAACTGCTGGCAGAATCAGAGGCTTTGGAACTACAACAATTTAAACAGCCATGGTCAGACTGCATGCATCACAGACCAACACAAATATGGTAGATAGATGGAGGGAAGAGCAAACTTGAGTGTCAAGCCAATGAATTATGCTGTTGCCCCATTTATGTATTAATACAGTTAATAGAAGAAGCCTAGAGCTGTAGTTATCATGTGAATAGTGTATTGGGACTTAATTATTTGGACTTACTTCTGTGTGAGCATGCATAATATCAAGCTGGAAGACTCATTTATTAAGCCTTTTTTTAAAAAAGGAACTTCCAAAATACTTGTAAACCAAAGGATGGGGAAAATGAAGCAAACTAGAGTCATTTTTTTATTTATTGCTCTGAAAGCCATGTTGCTCTCTGTGATTAGAAGTAACATGTAACAGACACATTTAGAATAATGAAGTAGTCCAGAGATGGGGGTGTAATAAGCAAACTGCAAATTTTTGTCTTATTTAGTTTCATTTTGGATCTGCAATCCTTGGGCAGACATTTTAATTGTGAGAAATCCTTATTAGTAAGCAAATCACCCTGTGTGAGAAATACTGTAAACCGCCCAGAGAGTCCTGGCTATGGGAGCGGTATATAAGTGTAATGAATAAATAAATAAATACTGTGATGGTTCAGTAAGCTTGGTCCTTCCTCAACAGTATATGAAAAGGCTTTACTCTTTCTCCTGGAAAAGCATTCCAAAACAGGTAGAATGCCATGCCTATTTGTGTTATAATAAATACAACTCTATAAAGTGAACTCTTAGCAATTTCATACCTACAATGGTCAGGAAAGGCATGAGGTGCTGGGAGGAGAAATCATTCCAAACTCTCCGACTCTGATGCCTCAGGAGTGTCAAAATGAGTCACCAATTATTTGTATTAAGTAGCAGGCTGAGGAATGCGGAAGGGTCTCAAACTCCTTTGTCACAACAAGCTCCTTTATAGACTGGAAATGGGGGGTGGGCGATGAAAGTATGGGAGAAGAATGGTATAAATGCTTTCCTTTATGCTGCAGCTATAAAGGTTTTAAACAACATTTTACTGGCATCAGAGAATAGTTTAGTTGAATTTAATCACTAGGAGTTGTCTGAGTCACACACCTTTTTTTGGAACAACTTTTGGTAACAAGGCTGAGCATGGAGTAAGAAAAAACTGCTAAATCTTCCCCGACTCATTTCCTTTCGGTTGCTAACAAGCAAAGGAAGCAATATTAGTAGAATAACAAGGGTCTTCCTGAATGTAGTTGGCTTTACTTTTCTTTTGCTCATCCAAATGTTTATTTGCTCTTTTATCTACAAGACAGGAAGGGTTTATTGAGGAAATTTTATTCATTTGGAATGTAATAAAGAATGAACCCTGTAGTGCTCTACTTGACACGGTAGTGTACAGTCAGTTTGCTCTTGAACTCTGACAGGAAGAGGGCCGTTAATGAAGAGAGATGTTTAATCAGACTTTGAAATGGTGTGAATCAGGGCCTTAATGCTCCATAGCAGTTTTGTTTTCGTTCTTTGCAAAATGAATAATCTGTTCTCTGCATTTTCATTACGATAAACCCAAATAAACCTATATTCCGTCATAGAGAACACACACAAAATCCAATTAAATCCAAGGGCACAATGAACAGGAAGCCTGTCTTGTGCAAGAGCCATTAAAAGGATAGAAAAATGGGGAGCAGGAATGGTCCCATCCTGCATACAACTCACATGCCATTCAGTTGATCTTGGTACTAGTGTATTGTGCATGCAGAATGTGTTCAAAAGTAATTCTGTTCTGCTTACTTTCATTTGTTCACATTTTCACATCTTGTGAGCTTCTCATTTCTCTGTGGCTCTGTCTGATAAGCAGTTGTTGTATTGGGCATGTGCTCAGCCTAGTAAGTTTCCTGAATGCTTTCTGTTGGTACTTTCCCCTCCAAATATTAGTACAAGTGGTTCCCTGACAGCTGCAGAATTAGTCTTAGGGCTCAGCAGATGTGAATAGCTTAGACTGAGTGGTGGCCAAGTTGATTACTAAATGAATTAGCATCATGGAATGCACAGAAACCACTTGTCAGTTGGAACTGGGGACTTCTAACCCTACAAATAGATATAAGAAGAGGTTATTGTGGCTGTTAATAGCACAAAGACAGATTATGCTGAATCTCAGCTCCCACTGCAGTTCCTAGGGGAAAAGGGCATATCCAAAAATGTGAGGCCCTAGTCTCCTCTGTCATTGGTTATTTCCCTCCCCCTCTTCTCAGCTTTCTCAGTGGTAGCTTTCCCACCCAGGCCAGTGAAGCAGCCTTGGAAGAGAAGTTGAACAAACATGGGAGATATATATTTGTTACTTTTAATTACAATCAAAACGATAAACGACAAAAGTAGTGGTGGAAGCAACGGTGGTGAGTGTGTACTCTAATTCTAAGGAAACATCAGACAAGATTTACACATGCAACAGAATGAGGAAGGAATAGTGGTGGCAGAATTCTCTGGTGGTAGAATCGACTTCTGGCAAGGGACCACATTTTCAGATCTTGCGATACCTAAATAGCTCTGAACAAGAAGAAAATTGACATTGCAAGGATTAGTCTGGCTAGAACCTTTCTCCGTGATGTAGTTGTTTTTGTTGTTTGTTTGTTTGTTTTTGCTTGCAGGGATCTTTTGGTTTCTTGTTTTTTTTTAATGGGGGGGGCATTCAAACATGGGAGTCTGAGGTAGTACAGCCCACCCTACCACCTTAAGACTAGACCACCTCAATCTACTACATGTGCCTATTGACCAGGCCTTAATTCCAGAACTGGGCCTGTTTTGAGCAATATACATCTGATGCTGTTTATTGTTTAATTGCAGTGGATAGTTTCAGTGGATAGTGAATGCTCTGCACCTCTTCACTGATTAATATAAGTGTACAGGGTTTAAATCTGAGTCTTGAAGACTTATCCAAAAGTTTCTTTCTGTATGTGTCTGCTTCCTCCTTTTACTGAGCTTTGGATAATTTCAAAAGACTTGACTTGACAAATACCTAGGGTTTGGCACAAGAAAAATAATCATTGCCTTGGTCAAATTGTTCTCACCCCCATTTCTCAGTAGTGTTTATACAGGCTAGTCATTAGAAATGTCCAAAATAGTTTGGTTATTTTTCCCGCCAAAATTTATTACACTTTCTTTCTTAACTGAAATTATGGCCCAAAGGGTGGAAAAAAACAAGTTGTTTTCTACCATAGATTTGACTTTATCAGTCCATGCAGTCCTCTCAGACGGAAATCCATAATTCTTTTTCAGTGCGATACTCTGAAAATTTGGAGGAAAAAAAGAGGAGTGGGGAAGCAAACACTGGTCCCACCCTCAATGAAAACTGACAGGATCACAAAGCTTGTCATATTAAATGGATGTGGTACACCACAAAGGATATGACCCTTTTTCTATCACACCACACCAGGTCCTCCCTTATACTAGTAGGTAAAGAAACAAAGATTCTATTGAACCTTCTTTGGAGCCCTAAACTATCCTGAATTTCACAAATTCATTTTCATACCAAGATAATTATGGAAGTCACGCTTCTGTTTTCCAATAACAAGTGTGTGGTAAGAAAACACCCACTGTACTGCATTTAGCTATCCTGTGCCAGATAGCTTCAAACCTCCAGAAATCTTAGACATGACTAACAGAGCAATCCTACACATGTCTACTCAGAAATAAGTCCAGCTGAGTTCAATGGGACATGCCCCTAAGTAATTTGGTATAGAATAGCAGTCTATACAGTCCTATACACACACAGCCCTATTGAATTATACTGTTAATTTTTCAGCTCCTTCTTTCTATTAAGAACAATTGGGGTCATGCAGAAGAAATACAGATTACAAAACAGTGAAAATTAAACACTGTTAACTCCCATTGCTTAGTTCTCTTCCATTAATGGGACTTTAAAATGATTAACATTAGTTAGCTTGTGCTCACGTGATCTATGGTCAGGTGTAACAGCCAAACAGAGTGATTCAACCTATGGTTAAGTCAGGGTATAGTCTGTAGGTACATGGTTCAGCAGCTAAACAAGTTTGTGTCTTCACAATGGAATTATTCCTTCGGATCTATTATGTTTGTTGCCTTGTGATTCAGTGAAGAAAGGTGGGATGTTAGTGTAATAAGTAGATCAAATACACACACACACACACACACCCCAAACCATGTTTGGCTCCCAGTACAATGTTTATTTAAAATTTATTTTATTTAAAATTATTTTTGAGCCGCCTTTAAGGGTGAAAGCCACTTAAGGTGGTGCACATAATAAGAGAAATGCAAAACAATTAAAAATCCATTGAAACAGCACTTACAAATAAAACCAGCAGCTCAAAAGTACAATGAAGAGAAGGCCAGCAGGAATAAGTGGGTCTTCAGAGGGGCCTGATGAACTTCTGATGGAACTCATTCCAAAGGCATGGAGAAGTTACTAAAAAGGCCCTCTCATCAACCTACGGTGCAATCCTATGCATGTTCAGAAAGTCTGATAACTCCCAGAATTCCCTGTCTGGCTGGGGAATGGTGGGAGGTGTAGGACATTTTTCTAACCACCTTTGGTAGCAGACAAGTGAGAAGGAACTCTGATAATGACCTCAGAGTGCAAAAAGGTATGGTTGAAAGCAGTCCTTCAAGAAACTTGGCCCAAACCATTTAAGCCTTTTAAGCTTAAAACCAATGACCATAATTTCACTTTCTTGTAAAAGTAAGCAAGCTAGAAGCAAGAAGTTGTGCTTCCATGAGTACAGCATCTCTATTCACTGGCTTGTGGGTTCAGGGGCACACACCTTTGTGATTAGGGATGGGTGAAAAATTTATTTGGTTCACATTTGAATGCACACTAACAAAATTCATACTTCTCGAACCTACCCATGGACCAGAATTCACTGATACAGCAATATTTGCACTGTTTGAAATATCACCAGTTTGCAATTTTTTTAAAAAATGCACAAACTACATATTATAGTAGAAAATGCACACAAAATGCATTATATTAGAGGAAAATGCTTGCAAAAACGTGTATTTTTGGAAACGTGTATAAAATATATATTTTTGGAAAAGTGTGTACAAATACATACATTTTTAGAAATGTACACAAAAATGAAATACACATTTTCATGTGGTCTTTTAGAAAATTCACATACTGATGCAGAAACTGAGAAATATCAAACTTGATAGATTTGTACATCCCTATTGTGATCAGATTCTAAGCAAGGTCCAGAATCAGGGAAGCATATCAGGGTTTTAAGAATGCAATTGGGCTCGATTATAGGTAACAGGGCTATCTACAGCATCTCTTAGTGGGAAAGCAGAAAGAACAAGCAGGAACAGGAAGTAGACTTCTGCAATTTCCTGCTAAAGATGCAGATACTTATGCCACCAGCAAAAAGCAAATCACCTAATATACCTCATTTGCAGTGTAATCCACAGCCTGTTTCTTAAAAATAAAATAAAATAAAATAAAGACCCTGTACTCTAGGTATAAACCACAGTCTTTACTTACAGTAACTGTAGACCAAGAATATGAAAAAAACAGAGAGCTGAAACTAAAAGTAACAAGAAATAAAATGCTTCAGAAGAATGAAGAGCAGCCCAGAATAATTAAAGTTATCATTAAACAGGTGATTGACTTAGGGTGCAATTTTATGCATGTTTAGTCAGAAAAAAGACCTACGACTCCCAGCGTTCCCTATCCAGCCATGTTGCCTGGGGAATCCTGGGAGTTGCAGGACTTTTTCCAGTCTAAATAGGGTTAAGGTGTAATCCTATACACACCTACTTGGGAATAAGCCTCACTGAATGGGATTTACTTCCAAATAAACATCACCAAATGTGTTGGACTACAACTCCCAGTGTTGCTATTGGGCATGCTGACTGGGAATGATGGGTGTTGTTATCTAACACAACTAGAGGGCACCAGGTTGGGGAAGGCTGATCAATAGGACTGCAGTGTTAATCCCACTGACAATCTCCAAGTCTTTACGTCTCATTGGCTACTGTCCAACAGATGATTATTTTCTTAAGTGCCAGTAGGATTTGAGCCATTGCCTACAACACCCAATGAGTGCGAGTTGAAGTCATTTATGGATCATGATGCTAATCTTCCCCAGTGAAGATATTTTGCCTCTAGTGATTCTGTGTTAAACTGTACATGTCAGAAGTTCCCTGCAATATTAGTATTTGACAATTCAAACTGAACATGTAAACAAACATTCCTGAAATGTATTACCTTTAAAAAACAACAAGTTGCACTAAACTGAAATACTTGATTCTGTGGACTGTGGCTCTTCATTTTTTGATAGCTTTTTGTGTGGGACCTGGAAAAAATATGACATAGTGAGAGATGGGGTGCTGAGGGATGGGGAAAGTCATGCCTGTCTTCTTTCCTCCCTGCCTCCTGCCCCCTCCCCGATTAGCTCTTTCCCCCCACTCTTCACCATAAATCATCCCCATTTACCTTCTTCCATCTCCTTGCTGTTCAGCTTCTTCTCACCCTAAGCACTCACCCCTCCCATTACCTTCATCCCACCATTACCCTCAAACCTTCCCTTCACCACCCTTCCTCGTTCTCTTCATCCTCAACCCCTC
Organism: Elgaria multicarinata webbii; assembly: GCF_023053635.1. Classification (NCBI taxonomy): domain Eukaryota; kingdom Metazoa; phylum Chordata; class Lepidosauria; order Squamata; family Anguidae; genus Elgaria; species Elgaria multicarinata. The sequence goes on from NC_086175.1 coordinate 73,720,905, forward strand.
TTCCCTACCTTCTCACTGCTTGCCCTCAGCCTCCTCCTCAAGTTCCATTCTCCTTCCCAACTGCCAACCCCGCCTATACCTCACATTCAACTCACTTCATCTCTCCTCTTTTCCTTACTGGCAGGGAAGAGAGCCCAGACAGCAGCAGTACTGAGAGTTCCAGATGCAGCTGCTGCATTGCAGATGGTCCTCTATCTCTCCCCTCATAGGGAAGGGAGGGAAATTAAGGATCAGAGGAGGATACATGCCTTATGATTCTTTAAACTTGGAACTTGAAGGACCCTTAAAGGCGGGTTGTGGTCAAAGAGCACACCTAAAGGGGGGTAGCACTATCATGTATTCACAAAATTAACTGAAGGCCCACTGAAAGCATCCAACATTGTAATAAGGAATGAGAAATACTATATGTTGAATGTGAAATATGATACTTTTTCTTGTTAAGCACATCTCACTCATTCCTACAAATGTGAGTCACTCAATAAACTTCTCTTGAGTATGCAAAGTCCATCCCACTCATAGGAACATTTGTCTCCAGAATGTTTAGTCAGCAATGGTGTTACATGTCCTCCAACATCCTTAAGGGCACATTATTGAAAGATCTTCCAAATAATACATCATCATCATCATCATCATCATCATTCCAAGTATTTTAGTATCGTAGTCATTTAGCTCTGCTGTTTTAAATCTGTATTTTAAATCTGTATTTTAAATCTCTGCTTTGCAGTTCAGTTTTATTCTGGTTGTACTAGAAATACAGGGCTAAATGAATAACTCTATCCTCTTCTTGAGGAAGTTTGGGAACTGGGGAAGCCCAGATGGCTGCAGTGTCCAGGAGTGCATTCTACCAGCTTAGGCTGGTACACCAGCTGTGGCCCTAACTGGAGAGGACGGACCTTGCCTCAGTTATCCATGCACTAGTCACATCCAGGCTGGACTACTGCAATGCACTTTATGTGGAGCTGCCTTTGAAGACAGTTCGGAAACTTCAACTGGCGGAAAATGCAGCCGCCTGAGTACTGGTAGGGGTGAGGCGATTTGATCATATAATGCCTATACTGTGCCAACTGCACTAGTTACCGGTTTGTTTCCGAGCCCAATTCAAAGTGCTGGTTTTGACCTTTAAAGCTCTAAACGGTTTGGGGACCTAGTTACTTGAAGGACCGCCTTCACCCATATCAACCTGCCTGCACTCTATGGTCAGAAAGAGAGGCCCTTCTCATTTGCCCACCTGTAGAGAAATTAGGTGGGCCCACATGGGAGTGGGCCTTCTCTGGGGCAGCCCCAAACCTCTGGAACAAACTTCCATCAGAGGTCCGCCATGCACTAACTATCCTTGCAGGCTTTCAAGAAGGCCCTAAAAACATTTTATTTTACCATGGCCTTCCCATGATGAATATTGTTATTGCTGCTATTATTGTTCCTGCTGGTTTTATTGTTTTTATTGTTATTTTATTGTGATCATGCTTTTATTGCCTTTAATATTATAATATTTTATTGCTTTGAATATTTTATGTATTTTATTGTTGTAAGCTGTCTTGTGAGGGCCTGTGCCCTGAAAGGCAGCCAAAAAACTGTTATAAATAAATAAATAAATAAATAAATAAATAAATAAAGCAATATCAACAGATGCCAGTCTAATCTTTCCTTTCAAATTTCCGATGATAGATGTGCTACTTTTCTGTTCTTCCTACAGTTAAAAAAATCTTTAAACTTTCAGCTCTGGCTGAAAAATTAGATATACCTTGAGCATGAATTTTAGTCGAAAGGCAGGATATAAACTGAATAATTTAATATACAATCCTATGCATGTTTAGACAGAAAAAAATACAACAACTCCCAGCATTCCCCAACCAGCATTGCTTTCTGGGGAATTATAGGACTTTTTTCTGTCTATGTATCCATGGGATTGCACCCTTATCCATTTTGTTTAAGCATTTTTATTCCAGTTCTCAGCCAAAAAAGTTTCCCACAGTGGCTTACATAAAAGCAGTAAAACAAGACAGCCCCTGTCCACAGGCTTATAATCTAAAAAGACATGACACACAAGGAAAAAGAATGGGAAGGGAAGATGGGGGGAACGTTCCATTTAAATAGACAAAGTAAATACTGCTGAAAGGTAATGCAATTACCTCTTGTCCTGCTTTGGGGAATGAGAAAACCGCTATTCTCTGGCCCCATTTTAACAGTATATGCACACCATCAAACCTACGTATGTAATCTGTTTCCTTCAAATGTTACTAAAATGGCATGTGAGCAGCTGCACCATACTAACTCCTGTACTGTTACTAGTAATTTAAGAATTTGTCCATTCTCAGTAGCTTGTTGATCTAGTAAAAAGGTCACCTGTGCTACTGCAAATTGTTCAGTGCTCACCTAGGGTACTTCCAGATGATGCTTTTATCATGCCATTATTCACAGGATTTTGTAGTTTGGCCCAGAAGATATTGTCTTCCACTTGTATTCCTCCTGTGTTTTCCCACCACTTCTTCTGTCTTCCCCACCCCACCCCAAAACACCCCAAAAACACCATTCAGGAGGAAAAGATGGAATAGGCTCCAAATGCCTTTTCACGGTTAGCACTAGGAGCTATCCATTTGGAACCATCCCTACTTTTTCAAATAATTACCATTTTTGGTGGAAAGTTGGGCTACACATTTAATTAATGAATAAATTAATGTTCACTGCTTTGAATTATTCAATTAATGTCTTTAATAAGGTAAATATAATTAATTATACATAAACTAAAATTTCATCTGGCTGCCTATGTGTTTTATATATCCAGCATCTGGATATATAAAACACATTCATATAATCTCAAAACCTCTACGATGTATAGAAATGCTGTCATCCTTGTTTCAGAAATAGTGGAATGAATCATAGAAGCATCCAAGATCATACAGGAAATTTGTAATAGAGCAAAGGCTAATCATAACCCTCAGACAACCTAGCCATTGAACCATTCGTCTTTGTCCTTTAATTTTTTTATGCTAAGGTTCGAGGGTAGTGATATATATTTGCAACATGGTTGTTCCTAAATATGAAGCTAAATATTTGAAATGTAACAAAGGGCTACTCAGAAATACACTAACTGTATCTTGTGGAAAGGAAATTGAGCTAGAGAAACTCATAAAAGGCTTGGCATGCTTGGGAAGGAGAGGAAAGATTGTACAATGTCTGATTTACACAGCCTTCTCTCTGTTTGAGATGTTCTCTTTTTTGTTTCAAAGGCCCGGGTAACTCTGAAAGACCAATCACAGGAATTACTGGAAAGAAGGGGGTGAATTATCAGGAAGAAAACAATATGCTTATTTGGTAAAGGCTGACAAGCAATTCAAACAAGGTCTGAAAACTAGTTCCAATGTCTGGGCATTGAAATAGTGATGTATTTTCTTCTGGCATTTGGCAAGGATTGTTAATTCATAATTCTATCCCTCATTGCTATCAGCAGAAGAAAATTTGAAACAGTCTCTGGGTTCTGTATGGTGCCAAAAGCCATGGGGTTGTAGCTCAGTGGTACAATACGAGTTTTGCAAGCAAAAGATCGTCTCGTTTCTTCAATGCCCAGGTGTCTAGCTAAAGGAACTCATGGCTGAGAGAGACTGGAAAGTGGCTTTCTGCTAGGGTACATAATGGGCTGCAGTGATCCCTGTTCTCACTCAGTATAATGGCTGAACTAGATCCTGATTCACAGTGGAACTATGCGTTACAAAGCAAATACAGGATAACATCGGGCAGGGGGATATTTGCAGGGGAAAACTGGCTGGCTGGTGGATATGCTTAATCCATTTTGTGCCTGCTAACTGTCCCTTGGAAATTCCCCTCAGGCCATTTCAGTTCATTTTCCCACCGAGACCAGAAATAACCCTGGATGAATAAAGGAGAATGTGGTGGTGGTGTTTTGGCTCTCCTAACAGGCCATACTAGGAAGTACCTGAGTCAGTTGGCTCTCAGGCACTGTTCTTCCAGTTTCCAGTGTAATCTTTAATTATTGGAGTTGTTGTTGGTTTTGGATATTTTGTGTGGCCTTCTCTTCATGATTCACCAGTTGTGGTGGTGAAGATCATTTACAGGGGAGAGTTTAACATAAGAAGTGTGTTAAACATTCCCTCCCACACAGACTGATTCTCTCGCAGTTGCCTTACCGAAACAATGTTGGTTTGGGAACATACTACTATGAGGCAGAGTGAGGCATGGAATGTCTATTATTGATCATTATTATTATTTTCATGACATTCCAAATCAACTGCTTCACTCTGCCTCATAGTAGTATCTTCCCAAATCAAGGTTTGTTAGGCTCCTGAGGCAGAAAATCCTGTAAGTGCCCCCTTTTTCTTCCAGGCAGATCTTCTTCTTCTTCTTCTTCTTCTTCTTCTTCTTCTTCTTCTTCTTCTTCTTCTTCTTCTTCTTCTTCTTCTTATTATTATTATTATTATTATTATTATTATTATTATTGGGAATAGACCATTTGTTGCTCAGTCTCAGGCAGCAAAAACTCCTGGGCCTGCCCTGCATTTGCTGAAGTGATATGTAATTCCAACCTCACATTGTTTTCAAGTTGGGAACTACTGTTGTTTTATACTTTGAATGATTTTAATTTTTGTGAACCGCCCAGAGAGCTTTGGCTATTGGGCGGTATAGAAATGCAATAAATAAATAATAATAATAAATACATATAGTTCTTTTGCAATTATTTAAAGGAGCTACGCACAATCATTTGTAAACCACAGGGGCATTTTCCATGGACGCTATCCATAGACCAAGGAGCTTGTTTCTGCAGTGAGGGCAGAAAAAAGCTACATAATCACTGAGGGATTAATAAAATATTGGTTACAATGCTTTAAAACAGCAACAGCAGAGCATTTATGCTAATAACCTGCACATAATTCGCACTGTGCTTACAACTGGTTACAAAATATATTAATACAATAATGGAATGAAATGACATCTACAAGAAATAAACGGATGCATTGCCCAGCTGCCTCAGGTAAGAACTGCATAGGCTTGAACTGAGCCAGTTTGGATCTCAGTTCGGAATCCACATGCCCCAGCCTCACATCTTACTTACTGCTGCAGACTGCATCCCTCTCTGAATAGTATGCCTGTGTTAACTTTGGATGGCTGTCTAATGGAAATCTCCCATCTTTCCTCACTGTGTATTGTTGGGGAGCCTCCAAAAGCTCAGTTACCAGCATTCCTGCCCCCAGTGTGTTACTGGATTTGTAGCTGGAATTGAAGAAGAAGAAATTAAAATAGGATGTGCCAATATAAACGTTTCCAATTAAATTGCTTTTATTGCTGTGTGAATTCTAGTACAACCAGCTAGATCATTATTACTGCAAAACAGTGGTGTATATTTCATGTAGACATTAGAGCTAAAAATAATATATGTGCATATTAGACGGGATGTCTGCTAAGTCAGAAAACACCTGCAGTTGGTGAACATATTGTGAGAGGCTCAGAAGTTGTCCTTTGTTAGTTTTACAGCAGTTACCACTTTAGCATGAAAGTGAAGCTGTGTGAAACTTGGCAGTTTTGTTTCATAGAGATCCAAGAGATCCTTGTTTTGGGTTTTGATAGAGAGATTTGAATCCCCACTTCACCCCCATAGCATACTTTGACATTTAAATTTCATTGTCCCCAATTTCAAGTAATTGTGATTTAGTTTTCCTTTAAAGCCATAAAGTTTTCTTGATTTACATGAAGATGCATAAGACACATAATAGTTTTAAGGTTCAGATATGACACAGATTTGTAGCCATAGTAAATTGTTTCATCATTTCAGTTGACCTAACTTGTAAAGGACAAGCACCTTGCCCTTTCAGTTGTTTGATGGTGGCAGAATATAAAAACATGTAGCCGCTTGACCTTTTAATTTGCTTCTTCATGGTCTTTAAAGGAGAGAGGTGGCCACCTGCTACAGCAGTTTTAGAGCCACAAATACAATCCTGCAGAGTGCAACAGATGCAAGCATTATTCCAATGATGAATGCATGACACATTCTCAAACATGGTCACCCTCCCATCTTCCTTCATCACATTTTAGAACAAGGTTATGGTTCACATCTGTGGCGTGCATTGCAAACAATGCATACCATTGAGAGATAGGCTTATTAATTTTTTTTTACAGAATTGGATAACATAGTAAAAGCTATGTGGAAGTGAAGTTTTACTAATAAAGTACCACGTTGGGGGTTAAGGTGGAGGTTTGTTCTTGAGCATTTATAAAGGTGCAAGGACCAAACACACACATACTGGTAAACTGGGTGGGGCGTTGGGGAGAGAAATGCTTGAATTCCTTACTTCTTATAGCCAAGATCTTTTTCTCCCTCTCAGGCATCAGATGTGCTGTCAGCATGGCTAACCTCCATAAGTTTCACAACAGTTGTGCTGATCCCTCCATGTGGATTGTCACCTTTTTCAAACCTTTGGCCCACATTGGAGAAAGCTGCTTCTGTTAAAAGCTGTGCAGCTCTTAAAATACAACTTTGCTAGAAGAATAAGTGGGGCGACCTGCCCTGTTTTACTCAGCCCATTACACAAGTCCCCATGTAGGCTACCACTCTTTTTCTGGGCAGCTGCTTGCCTACTTCTAGTTCAGTGCTAAAGGACCAGCTGTATTGGAAGGTAAGGGACTTTTAATGTGGCCACCAAAACACAGAAGAAAAGTGGAACATTTGGAGCAAAAAGAGTGAGAATAAATAATTAGAAAGGCAGTGAGATGGCAGAAATGGCAACAGGAGCAAGAAAGAGCATGAGTTGAAAAGAAACAGGAAAACTATGGATGAGAGGCCTGCCTGCTCATTTAAAACCCTGGGAATAACAAGCCTGGTGTCTGGTTTGGTTTGCAATCCAAGCGCTGAATACATAGCATACAGTTGACCTTCTCTTTCTACTTACCCCTGTTTGTATCTGGTCAAGAGGGCAGGGCTCCTGCAGCCTTAACTCTTGTGATGAAGAGGGAATTTCACCAGGTGCTGCACGCATACAAATGACACCTGCTGAAATTCCGCTTTCAATGCAACTGTTCAAGATACAGGAGCCCTGTCCTCCTTTCCATATGGTCACTCTATATGAAAGGGAAACGAATTGGAAGAGAGGAAGCAAAGAACAAAACTCAGGCATTAATTCGTAGTTTCACAGTTCTTACAAGTGTTCTTTCTGGCAGGGAGGGGTGAAACAAGCTACCTCTCTGGCTGAGGTATGGGGTCATGTTGGTCTACCCATTGCCATGATATTTTTCCTGCAAAGCAAGAGGAGCAGCCTCCCAGGGGGGGCTTCATTTTCTGGCCAGGTTACTGTCACTCACAGTAGATAAAACTGAGCTGGTCTGATTTGGTATAAGGCAGTTTCCTATGGTCTGTGACCACACCACATCTCTAGACAAAGACCAGTGTGAAAATCACTTATTCAGAAAATCTTTACAAATCCAGCAATATTCCTCTCCAGGTTTAAAAATTCCAATGCGTCTTTTTGATTCACAGGACCTTGAATCTGTATAAGGTGGCGACAGTTCTGTTCTGGAGTGTTCATCTGTTATTTCAGATGCTACTGTCTTTCCGTTCTATAACAAAGTTTGTGTATTTTTAAAATAGAAAATCACCTTAAACACTTTAAAAAGTGTTTTGCAATGTTGCATTTTCTTGCCATTTATGACCAAGAAGACAATTAACAGGCCACTTTCACTGGTCTCATTGATGTCAATAACACTGTACCAGCACATATGGTCTCTAAATTGCTCCCTAAGGGAGGATACAATACTGAGCACAGGGTGGACAGGTACATAGGTTGCATTGATTTCAATACAATTGCTATCCACCCATTGACAACCTAAAAGGCACAAATTGGTTTCTGAATGTTTTACTTCACACACCTGTATGAAGAAAAAAAGGGGGGAACCCTATATGAGCTAATTGCATTTGTTATAAAAGCTGCCCCCTTTTTTTCCTGAGCTGCCTCAGATCAGTTCTCTCTGCCCTTTTGGCAAGACCTATTAAATTAAAATTCCCTTGTATAAACGAGTGATCACATTTCAGGTTGCCTGCTAACTGTGAGTCCCCTTTTAACACCCTTATTATAGTTTCTTCCTCCCTCCCCCTCTTTTATTCACTGACTCCCTCTGTTTCCATCTCTCTCCAAAAACAGCTCCTTTCTTTTAGTAGGTCCTCTCACCCTGTACAAGGCTGCTTCTGAACCCCATGTTCACAAGTCCTTTGTGCATTCTTGTGCTGGGGCCTAAACCGTACCACTTTGAGATCAAACGCATTAGTTAAACAGACACAGTTGAAGGTGTGTGTGTGTGTGTGTGTGTGTGTGTGTGTGTGTGTGTGTATGTGTTTCCTTTCAGACTGTTTCATCTTGCCTGTCAGCTAACCCAATCCCCACTCCTGCAAATAGAATTATAAAATGCAATAGGCTCACACTACAAACTGTTGCTAGGGTTCAGGTGTGACAACCCCTTCTGTGTCAGGCAGGATTAGTGAGTCTTGTACAACAGTACACAACGTTAGGCACCAGAGAACAGTCAGTAACTGGGGTTTTCCTCTTCATGTCCTGCAAAGGAGTGTTAATCCCATCTGCTGCCTACCCTGTTTTCGATATTTGTCATGACGCATGCAGATCATTGATGCATCATTACCGGAAGTTAATTATGGCAAAATGACAAGAATTCAAACAGTGCAGTATAAAAGAAAAGAGAAGGTAGAAGAAAACTGGGGCAGTCATGTACATGCCCAAACCAAACTACCTCCGTTTTGTTCTACCTTCTTTTTTCTTTTATACTGCACTGTTTGAATTCTAGCACTCTGCAGAATAGATGGGATTTGGGACCCAGTTTTTGATCCGAAGGAAGGAGCTCACTTCCTCCTGTTATAGTGCCTACGTGGTCCAGTGGAGGATTTGGAGACCTAGATTCATATCCCCCACAGTACTCAACCACAGCCTTAAAGATAAGTGATCTCAAGCTCTTAGCATCATAAAATGAGATAAATACAAATCTTAACTCTTAAAATCAGATGATAATGAATAAGGGTGCTTTGAAATGTATGAGATTCTTGGCCATTGGATACAATTAGTTAAAGCTCTTTGGCATGTTTGCAATGCCTTGTGCCTACCGTTACAGTTATCTGATCAACTATTTGTTTTCATGTTTGCCTCCTAAGTATCACAGTATGTACTTGATACTAAGTTAGTCTAATACAGGAGTGGGCAACTTGTGGCCCACCAGATGTTCTGGCCTATAACTCCCTTAATCTAAGGTGACCATATGAAAAGGAGGACAGGGCTCCTGTATCTTTAACAGTTGTATTGAAAAGGGAATTTCAGCAGGTGTCATTTGTATATATGGAGAACCTGGTGATCTTCATCACAACAGTTAAAGGTGCAGGAGCTATACTAGAGTGACCAGATTTAAAAGAGGGCAGGGCACCTGCAGCTTTAACTGTGGTGATAAAGAGGAAATTTCCCCAGGTTCCCCATATAGACAAATAATACCTGCTGAAATTCCCTTTTCAATACAACAGTAGCCCTGTCCTCCTTTTCATATGGTCACCCTACATTTCTCACCTTTGGCTAGGCTGGCTAGGGCTGTCGGATTGTAGGCCAAAACATCTATAGAGCCACAAGTTGGCCAAGCTATGCCACCCCACCCTGGTCTAAGGCATGGTTTCTTGAAATGTTAGATGGCATCAGATTCTAGGGATGCTTTTCTCAACCAATAACTGTATGTTTTCATAAACATGTGACCAACCCTCCACCTATTCCAGTTAGAAAAACATGGGCCATGCTTCACACAACTATAGATTTTAATCTATAAAATCTATAGTGGCAGCTATAGATTTTAACCAGCCTTTCCTCACTTCTACTCAGACTACCAATTCTTGATTTAAAAAGTAATGACCCAGGCTCACAGTTTTACTGGTGAAATCAATAAAATTCTACCTGATTGGAGCCATCGGAGCCATCTGTGTGCTAAGGATTGAACTTGAGGATGCTCTCAGGGCTGGCCCAAAATATTTTAGTGCCTGAGGCAAAACACACGGTGCCCCGAATACATTCCATGTACAAAACTTGAATGGGATGACAGTTAAATGTTACTTCAACACTGGTGCTAGAGCAGTGTCCACCAACACATTTGAGACATCAGACTAGCTTAGAGGAGTGCAGAACAGGCTGTGTGGCACACCCTGCTCTGTCCTCCAACACTTGCAGCCACTCTTTGCCCCCTGGCATCTACCACCTGAGGCAGTAGTATAACTTTGCCTAATGGTAGGGCTGCCCCTGGCTGTTATTGTGGTGAAGACAAAAGCTGGCCTCCCATCCCCGGTACTGTGAAGCCAGGCTCTTCCTGACAGGCTCTTGCATGGGGGCAGAACAGGAGAGAGGGGTTTCTGGGCAACATGTGCTTGTGTGCAGAGTATGAAGAGGCCCATCCTTTACCTGCAGCCATGTTGTCATGACAATAGGTGTTTTGCTCATCCATTATTAAAAGACAGACAATTGCAAGCATACATAGTATCACACTTTTCCTAGACCCACTATGTCTGAAATCTACGGTTTTTATATTGCTTGAAGGCCTCTCCATTTTTACATGTTTATTGGTCCTTCTCCTTGCATTTTGGTCCATCTGTGACTGGGTAGGGAAAGCCTTTTTTTGCAATCAAGAACAACGAAATGGTTGCGTGTGAGGCGGAGCTGCACTGCTTAGTTCTTTCTGTGAAGTTTTAGGGAAGCAGACACCTTACATGCAGGCATCCTGTTCAGTGAAAAACAACTGTCAGTTAAAGCAGGCTTGTGAGAGTGAGAAAACCACAGCCTTCTGAGCTGAGCTGATAACGGGCCTCAGCAGCTTTTGCAGAAGTTCCGTCCCTCCAAAATACTGATGAAAATATGCTTGAGTGTCACTAGTTCTTTCCTGTTTCATGCTTTTTTAGCCTTGCTATTTCATGCTGCTGAAGTTCTGCAACACTTTTTTCAGTTACATGCTCATCTGTCATGTTAGTAGCCTATATTTTCTTACTCATCTACCAGTCGTTTGTTCAGGGGCCTTTTCGAAAGACCTGGCATCTGTCCAAGTCAACTGAAGCACTCTCTCCAACATCTTTTGCTTATTCTTCGATTAAGAAAGAAATCCACGTAGCCTTCTGAGATTCTCTTTCTCCTGGGCAGGATCTACACTACTTCTTATAATGGTTTATAATGGTTTTGACAACTGTTCTGGCTCAGGACACATTACATATACAGTTTTCAAACAGTTTTCAATGTGTTATATCCTGCTTGATGTAGATCTGGGTGACTTCAGATTCAGTCTTATCATGAAAACGTATAGTCATCCATTTTCTGTAGTGGCCTTTACTTTTGGTAAGGGGGGTGGAATGACAGGCTGAGGCATATTGAAATGGTTTCATAAGGAAGTTAGCATGCATTTTGAGTGGCTACTCTAGAAAGTATAGAGGTGATTTTGCATGATTTGTTTTTCATCCTTCAGTACAGAAAATTATTCAATTTGTTCTGTAGTAGGCTTTTGGTGATAAAAAGTAAATTAGGTTCTCACTTTAACCCAACTTTCCTTTAAAAACAACAACACACTACTATATTTATTCTATTCTAGATACACACCAGAGAGCCCTTTCCCTGCAGCTTCTTCCCATGCTGTGGTAATTATTGGAAGCTAGAGTCACATGGGTCACATTCACAAAGCCCTCCATTCTACCCTCCTTCCTGGTTGGGAGAAATTAGAGTAGGAAGGACACACAGAACTGGACAACCAATGTGAATCCAGCTTCCAAGCATTACTACAGTATGGTAGGAAGACACCTTGGGTAAGCTTTCCACACTGTACAGTGACATTTTTCATGTGCCCTGAAGAGAGTGTGCCTCCACTGAAAAGACCCTGTTTTGGAGTGCCCTTCCTAGGGAGGCTGACTGAGTTAGCCTTTCAGCATAAGGTGAAGACCTTGTCCAAGGACCCATCTACATGAGTGTAGGGAAGGTTACTGTTCTGAATCTGCACCTATCCAGAGGTGCTGAGCTTCGCTAAAGGGTTAATCAGTTTAAAAGGTGCTTTGTTTTCCCTCAGACGAGCCTGCCCTTTGAGATTACTTCTGTTCTTTGGAAATCTCCACTTCTTCTCTGAGAACAGCCCGGTAAACATGTCAACTCCTATTAACTTCCCCTGAAGTTCCATCCTTTCACAGCTACAATAGTGTGTGGGGGGTGGGGGGTGGGGATAAAAAGAAAAAGGCTGGGCTGGAGGAGGGGCTACTGAATCCTCCTCTTCCTTCCAGGAAAGGGCGTCTGTGGAGCCTGGAGTGCCACTGCCATGGGAGAGAGGGGCGCCACAGATCCTCTATTGCGCCATCCACTCTCGGCCCCCATGGCCCAGCTGCTCCTGCTGAGCATGCTGCTTCAAAGTGTTGTGAGAGGAAGGTGCATCCAGTTGTGCGCACACGCACACACACACACACACGCACGCACACTTCTCTCACTGCCCTTAAGAGTGGGGCTAAGAGAGAAGGGTGAGCCTATGGGTTGTTTTTGTTTATTAGGATGCTTGTTCATGCTCTAACTGTCTGCCCCGCAAAAGTAGTTCTTTTTGGGGAGAGATAACCCACTGTAATTGACTGTATGTCCCATGGAAAGAGCAAATCTGATTTCCTAAAACCACGGCTTAAAACAGAATGACATTGGAAACTGTCTCCACTTTGAGCTTCATCACACCTACCCATTTTCCCTCGAATGATCACACTTCATCTCCATAGCGTACGAAAGCTGTTGTTGTTGCGAGCTCCATCACACCAGCCTTAGTCCACCTCTGTGCCTCTGCCCTGCTCTGGAGCACACCCTGGGCTGGGCTGGCTGGGCTCCACGGTGCATGCTTGGGGGCTGCTCAGGGAGGTGGCTGGGTGGCTCATCTTCCTGCTCTGGTGCTTGCCCTGGGACGGCTGGGTATGCTCTGGGCTGAGAAAAGTAGGGCTCCGCGGCACTCGTTTGTGGGTGGCTCTGCTCCTCCTCATCCTTCGTACCCCCAGTGGCCACTCAGAGAACATCAAAAGAATCACACTTTCCGAGGTCCAAAATACGTTGCTATTTTGAGGGGAAAAGTGCAGTCAAAGCAGGACACATCTGAGTTCTTTGCTGTAACAGCAGATTATAAGATAGAAAACAATGGAGTCTTTTGCGTGCAATTCACAGTGATTGCACAGTATAACGCTGGTGTGATAAAGCTTTTAGATGATGCCCAGGCTTTTTAGATGTTTTTTAGGGGCTGTTTTAACAAATTATCTTAAAGCTTACTGGGCTCTAGTTTTAATATTTGCTTTTAGTGTTCTTTTGGTTGTACTGTTCTCCTTTCATTTTATAACTATATAGTCAAGCATTCCACAATCATGTGCCCTCCAGACATTTTAGACTTCAACTCCCATCAGTCCCAGCTGGATGACACCAGATTGGGGGAGGAGTTTATTGGTGATTTTATTATTGTTTTAATCTTTTGTTTCTTGAGGGCAGTGCTCTGGGAACCTTTTGAGGTTGAAGAGCACTGCCCCCCAGGCTGGCTGGGGAATGCTCAGACTTGTAGTATTTTTTCTGTCTAAACATGCATTGGATTGCACCCCAAAACAGATTAAGTATATGACTTCACTCAGTAAATAGTAGAACAAAACAGTGAACATATTTCTCTTTGGCAATATAATTTGTTTTAAATTAAAACTGTTTTAGCCTCTAAGTATCCACGCTGTGTGAGAAATATGCTTCTTTGAAATAATTGGATGTTTCTGATTCCGTCGTTCTTTATTAGGCTGCTTCCAGCTTTGGAGTTTGTCTAGCAATAGCTACAGAAATGCCTCGCATTGGTACTGACGAATTTCTTACAAAGAGAAGCTGCACACAAATGGTTTTTTCTCTTGTGGGAAGGCAAAAGCCACGTACACCGCCAATGCCACCACAATCATTCCTTCATTGCTGCTGATAGGCCAGAGTGGCAAGGAACAGGGTGCTGTGTGTTAGGCCAGAGATATTACTGGTTGACCTCATTTCTGTTTTCCTGACAATACTTCAGCCCTTAAACATATCAGATTTAATGCAGGCTGTCTCCCAGAATATTGTTGTGTGCCCAGCAGAGCTCCAAGAGAGCTGTGGGATTGCAACAACAACAGAAATCTACGGCTAAAACAAAGAAAGAAATACCATGCATTTTGCAAACATTGCCCTGACATGAAGTGCTGTGAAACAGGGTTGATCTTGGGGAGTGAATGGCTAAACATCATAGTTAGTGAAGGCTGAACTAGCCCGTCATAAATTGCTCGCTGAATTACAAATCCAAGATTATAAACTGGGGCAAAACTTCTGTTATTACAAGGTTTTGTAATATCTTTGCATTTTTTGTGCATGTACATCACTGAAGTACATCTTAGGAGCATGGAGTGTCTAATGGTGTTTTCCAGCTCTGTTTGTCACGATGTCATGTATCATGATACATCCTTCTCTGAATGGCTGTTATCACATATGCTTTGTATAAGTGATAGATTGACACAGAACAATGGGTAGGTATAAATCTACCTGGCTGTTTCTTCAAATGTAATTGGCTGTTGTCTGGTTTCAGATCAAAACTTCTAAACTGATTGGTTCCTTTGGGAAAGAGTAACCTAGGCTGTAATCCTAAATGCACTTACTTAGGAGCAAGTCCTAATGAATTTAAGGGGAGTTTCTGAGTAGGCAAGTATAGGATTACATGGTTAAAGTTTAAAAGTAAAATCATTCTGTGTGCAACTGAACTTTGTCATTTCTTTCAGTAAGGAAAGGGTTACGGCAGCCAACATTTGAGCACACACAAAGATGGCAGAGTTTGGCTGCTTAGTTGAGTAGACAGGTGCAGAAAATTAGACTATTTCCCATGTAGAGAAATTTACATGACAACTTGAGGCAGCATAACTCGTCTCTCTGAGTATAGGTCTCAGATAATTGTTTATTCTTTTTATCAGAAGACTGTCCAAAAATCGAATTACTGGCCAGCTTCATAGAGCTTTGCAACAGGGAATCTGTGCCAGCAGACTGCTAAAAAAGAGGCTGTTTAGCAAAAGTTTCCACTGGCTTCTTTCAAATTAAATATGTTTCTTGGTGCCTGGCATTGGTAAGCATCACAATGTTTGGCCTCTTTCTTTGAAGATGATGACTAGAGGAGATGATTTACAGGGAGCTTTGCTGGAAGCAATTTAGATAAGACACATTGGGAAACGTGATGTGTTCTTTTGTCTCATCCTCAATTAGGTTGGTGTGGTCTGCATCATTTCCCAAGCATGGGTCCCCAGATGACATAGGGACTACATTCCCATCATCCCCAGGCAGCATGGCCAATGACCTAGTTGTAATCTAGCAACAGCTTGTGACCCAAGGTTGAGAAAGGCTCTTTAGAGGAATATTATAAGTATTGTAAACTGCATTTAGAGTAATATTATAAGTATTGCAAATTAGGTGTTAGGCCGTTTAGGTATGACTGAGTGAAAATGGCCTCCTACAATCCTCCAAGCTATTTGCAGGTGGCAAAATTGGGGGAGGGGATTCACCCGATATTCTCCCAGGAGAAAAGTAAAATTCTCCAATACGTGGCAGGGTGGGGGGAAATAAAATAATTGGGAAATTCTCCTGGAAAATTCTCCTCTGAAAAATTGTGGCGGAGTCAATTCTGAATGAAACTATATTGTTAGTTCATGCAGATGGATGAAGGAAGCAATGGGCTAACTGATACCATCTTAAAACCAGATCCACAGTTGTGTCTGACATTTTGCACCCTATTTGCAGGTGGCAAAATTGGAGTGGGGGAAACTTTGTCAAGTTTTTATTAAGGGTGAAGGCAAGATTCTCTTCCATTCTCAGAAAATATGTCAGAAAATTATTTCCTGAGAAAATTTGGCTCAGCTGTAGTTCCAGGTAGTATGGAATATTTCTGCTTAAATACACCAAGATGGAAGGAATCCCTTCTGTGGGTTTATTCTTAGCACATTCTGAAAAAGTGATAAATATGTCTGAAAATATCTTAACTTTGTTAACCACCCAGAGAGCTTCGGCTATTGGGCAGTATAGAAATGCAATAAATAAATAAATAAATAAATAATTAAAAAAAAAATGTTTGAATGCCCCACAGCCTAGTTGAGTGAATTGCTGAGTGCAGCAAGCTTATGTCATAAAAGCAGGTGTGTGGGGGCTGGAGCTAGGAATGAGTGTACGAGCAATGTGCATATTCACCCAGATTCTCCGAACATCAGCTTGATGTTCTTCTCATCTCGTTTACCGCAGTCGTTTGTGATCTCGAACGTGAGTGAATGGGGAAATTGTGTCAAAATTTGCATATTTCCCAAAGTTGTGCAACTTCACTCATAGAAGAAATAGACATGACAAGGCCCAGAAAAAAATGGAAAAATTCAGGGTGGAAACGTTTTCCTCCTGTTTTTTCAGAAGCCTTTTTTTTAGGGGGGGTTTCTGAAAAATTGGAAAAAAATTAAGACAAAATGGATTTTGGGATGTTTTATTTTAGCATGATGAATAAAAAGTTTAAGACAAGGTGTTCAAATATTTACTTCTCCAAATGATTTCTAAAAACTATATACAGTATCAGATTATTGCAATTTCTGTGCATCAAGGACAAGCAAGTCCTAGGTTGCAAATTGAGACTACAATTCTCAAATGCAAGAGCAAGATGCATTTCTGCCTCTAGAGGGCACTGCCATTGAAGCAGAGACTGAAACTGATAGTAATACCTTTAGCTCAGAAAATGAGTCTGATTAAATTTCATGCATATTCATAGAATCTTGGTCCCCCCTTTTACTCAGTTCTTTTTATGGGAATGGGTGCTTTATGTCTGCTTGACACTGTGGAGGACTAAAGGAGACATAAATAATTTTCTTTGTTGCTAATATTGATGGTTTCCTCTGTTTTATTTATTTATTTATTTATTTGCCTGCTCCTCATAAACTGGCAAAACCAAAGAGGTTCTTAACAGTTCAGGGGGTTGTAGCTCCATTTGTTACATTTTAAAATAAATAAAAAGTAAATCCAATTTGTAATAATTGTTTGAATACACTGTACTTTTAATATACCAAATGTAATAATTTTATGACAAACCAACTTGGACATAATTGCATTTTCTGTTCTTAAAGTAACAAAGTGACTTTCAATCTGTAAAAAGTACTAATATTACATTAATTTAATTTTTCCAAAAACGAAAACCCATTTTTTCCAAAAGTCCTCTAGAAAAAAATGTGGTTTTTTATGACTTCAAAATTTCCAGAAATTTTACATCTCTAAGAGTAAAGCATGAAATTCCACAATTTTAAAACTGTGCAATTCCCAACTGCTTGTTCCACAAAAATCTGTGCATTTCTTTTAACATGGCCCCAGTCTCAACAGCTTGCAAACATTTTTGTAGAACATGTTCTCCTGTACCCATCCATGTTCATGGTTGCAAATGGGACTTGTCTGACTGTTTTGCAAGCACAAATGAAATTTGTGTACATCTCTAGCTTTAGCACATGTTACACTTGTTAGATCAATGTTCTTTTCACCCAAGGATGAAATCCAAATAGCCCTTAAGCACGACTCCACCATTCCAGCGACAGAGGGTTCAAAAGCGCTTTATTGATTAGTAATCAAGGCCTGGTCTCTTCAAAGGGAGCAATCAGACAAAAGACATAGGGAATACAGTACAGTATTTGAGCTTGCAAGGGGCAGGGCCCAGTAGCAGCATTAACCAATCAGAACATAACACTGGGGCATAGCTAATTATCATCAGGATCCATAGGACTGTGGACATTTTTCCACCTCCTGGTCATATAATTCAATAATACCCATTATGTGAATCCTGCCCATCCTCTAACAAGCCCCCATTTCCTCTTCTCCTCTGCCATAAATATATACACCAGCAACTCAGGATAACACCCCATCATCTGATGAAATGAACTGATACAGTGATTTAACAATATAACCAGAAGGTGGGAAACTCATCTAAAGGGATAGGGATCTCCACGGCAGGGGTAACATATAACTATGGCCTAAACCATGAGTAATAGGGTAGAAGGTCCCCTTCAAAAACAAAACACCAGCATTTTTCTATTTTTTCTTCTAAAGTCATTAATACTTGTAAAGAACATCCGGCACACTTTTTATTTCACTTCCTTGGTCTGAACCTATTTGTGGGTGTGTTTTGTTTTTGTTTTGTTTTTTGCTTTAGTTTATTTGAAATAAGATAACATAAATCTTCAAGGGCTGACATGAAAAGAAAAACAAAAGAGTAAAAAGAACAGGGGCAGTGGAGCTATGCTTTGTATAACTGACTTACACGGAACACATTTTAACACGTGTATTAACCTAATTCTACACTAATGTATCCACTCAAAAACATTATTGTCACATTTCATTCCATGTACATTTTCCCCTTGCATTGCCAGTATGATTTTTTGCATATTTCCCATGTACAGATACTACCTCTTCTTGGAATTGCAGGTTCTGTTTTTCTGCTTAGCAGACAGCAAGATTACAAGGGTGCAATTTCATGGGTACACTCTAACCGTTACCAATAACTGTAATGCAGTTTTCTAGCAACTACAGCAATGGGTGCAGAATCTGAAGGCCAGATTCTCTTCAGAGGGGGAAATGCTAATCCGGATGTACCCTGAAGCATTAGAACTAACGGTGTTAGGAAGTGGCCATAGCTCAGTAGTAGAGCACCTGCTTGGGATGTACAAGGTCCCGGATTCTATTTCCAGCATGTCCAGGTAGTACTACGAAAGATAATGCTTGAAACTCTGGAGAGCCACAACCGGTCAGTGTTGACAATACTGGGCTGGATGGACTAATGGTATGACTCAGTATAAGGCATTTTCCTATGCTCCTAGTTTTGGTTTGTGTATCATCTCAATGGAGGACTCCTGTTTTAGGATAGTGGGCTAGTCTAGATTATGAATACTCTACCAGCTTTGGCCACATAATGAGAAGACAGGATACCCTGGAGAAGAGGCTGATGCTAGGGAAAGTGGAAGGCAAAAGGAAGAGGGGCCGACCAAGGGCAAGATGGATGGATGATATTCTGGAGGTGATGGACTTGACCTTGGGGGAGCTAGGGGTGGCGACGGCCGACAGAAAGCTCTGGTGTGGGCTGGTCCATGAAGTCACGAAGAGTCAGAAGCGACGGAATGAATAAACAACAAAACCAGCCCTATGTTTTTAAGAATTGTAAAAAACAGGAATTTTCTATTTCCAAATTTCTTAGAGAGTAGATTATTTCGGGGCAAAGGGAAGCATGTTACTACTACTGTTATAATCCATTTTAAAGTAGTAGTGTAGATCCTGCCCCAGTTTCTGTCCAACAAACACCTCCAAAAACTCAAAGAACAACTCTCCATTTAATTGCAGGTAGTTTGTTTGTTTTTTACAAATGATAAAATCAAAGGATGCAACCATATCCCCCCACCCACACACACATGCTAAAGTGTAATATTTGGGCCAATTCCTGAATATGTTTTTCAGAGTATTGGTTGGAGCATATGATACTTTGTTTATTTCTTTATTGGTGCCTTATATCTGATAGCTCAAGGGCCAAATAGAATTGAACTGCTCTAAGTTTTACTTTGACATTCGGAAATATCACCAGGAGGCCATTGACTTATTATAGCATCATTTGCAAAATATGCAGAAGTGGGAGAGAAACCATCGCACACGAACCTTGTGTTAAATAAGGGGTGTGTGTGTATGCCAACAGATCATATTCATGTTAGCGGCACACACAAAAACCTCTAATTCAAAGTTTGTTCCTCACCAGCGACCACCTTAATCCGTCAGCACCTGCCAGAGGACATCCAATAACCTGTTCTTTAACTTGTCGGAAAACATACAAAAGAGAGTCTGCAACATTTCTCAAATTACAAGCCAGCTGCTAGCAAAAATCCATTCCATTTCAGAAATAATTGGCCCTGATCTCTTTTGTGGCTAGATATATAGACTTGACTGCAAACTAGTTTCACCTTTAAAGGATTTGCCAGTTTTGTCAGCATGCTGTGGAGAATCCCTAAAGGTGGGTTCCCACCCACATCTTTCTAAAAGGAATAAATGCGAGGCCTAAATGAAATCATATGGGGCATTTCATCAGCAAGAGGAGTTTGCAAGCGCATTTCTCCTACTAATGATGATAGCCGGTTGTAAGTAGCAATGGGCTACCTCACTTTTTCCCACATTCAGATTGTTTAAATCATAAATTCTTTCTCTCCCGAATGTGAAGTTTGTGAATTTTGGTAAATTCTTATCAGTAGCAAACTGAAATGAAATCCTTACCCAAGTGGGACCAGTCAAATTCAATAGGTATAGCTATTCCCAGCATGGAGGCAACAATCTTATACCTGCCTGCTATCTAGCTGTTAAAGATGAAGTGCCTGTCAAGAGAAAGTGGTTGCAACCCTAACTCAGCACTAGCATGGCAATTCAAACCCAGACTTTCAAGAGCTATTAGTATTTAAAGCCTTGGGCCTAGATGGATGGATCTGTCTATTTCAGTTTCTCTCAAATTCAGTTTCTTTTAAATCTCAAGTTATTTTTGTCCCAAATATGGAAAACTTTGCAAACTTTGGTAAATTCTCATCAAACTTGAACTGGAACAACATTTTCACCCATCCCTTGACAGTATGACAAGGTAGCAAATGTCCCTTTTATTAGTGATGACTTATTCTTCTCTATGCTCAGCAACTGGTCACTGCTGTTGGTGAGAGCGGGAGCCGTCTCAGGACACCTCCTTTCCACAGTTGAGCAAACCCCTTAACACCATGAAACAGCTGTTAGGTAGCAGGGAAGCAACAGTTAAAGGGAAGTCTGGACTGAGTTCCACAGAACTGTTATGAAGAAGAAAAAGTCACCTGAACTGAGTCTGGTGGTTCCTTTCCAACCTGGCAGCTGTGAGTAGCTTCTGCTCTCCAGCCACAATCGCCCTATGAAAAGTGCAACTCATCATATGGGACTCCAGACTTCTGATTTGCTTGTAGTTCTCTGGATCAGGCCCATGACTACAGTAGATAAACTTGTAGGGATGGGCAACCTGGTGCCCTCCAGATGTTTTGGACCCAGCTCAGCATGGCCAATAGTCAAGGGTTCTGGGAGTTGTAGTCCAAAACATCCAGAGGGCTGCAGGTTGCCTACCCCTTATGAAAAGACTCCAAGTAAATATTTTGTCCAATTTAATTTTTGTTCGCATCACCAAGCAGTAATTACTGGAGTTGTGCAGATGTTTCTGTAGGATTTCTTGATGCCAAACTCTGTGGAGGGCCTCAGTAGTTTGAAATCCACTGTCAAAGGGAATCTTTCCCTTCCTTTCATTCAAGCCTGGATCAGCCCTTTGCACTAAAGCTACAAGCTGGATGAGTTAGATCCGTTATTCACATTGTCATTCTTGCTGTTTTCCTGGTGTACTTAGATACTTCTAACAGTTCTTCCTTGAAATATTGGCTGTTAACCATGTGCCCGTTCCAGATAATTTCATATCTCCCAGAGCTTTATTGTTTTAATGTATTTGACTTTCAAAGAATAAGCTTCACTACAAAAACAAATTAGGTCCCATTTCAGCCAACTTGGCATCGTTTTCAAGATGTAGTCATAGTATTTTCCTTTCCATAGATCACATTTCCATTTGATGCTCTCTAAATTCTTTAGGGCAAACATTAACCACTGATAATTGCCCATTATTCAAAACCCACATGACCTTGCTTTCTTACCAAAAGCCATGCATCTGCTTCTCAATTATACTCTCAGTGACCACTGGTCTTATTATTCATGCTTATGTTTGATGCCCTCTTATAGTGAAATTTCATCTTGCTGTCCAAGCCTAACACCATCAATTATCATAGAAATAATCCCTGTAGTCCTGTCTACAGAACAGTATGATTTAGCAGTATGTACGTGCTTGCCATGTGTGTTAGAAGTTAATTATGTTGTTATTACCTTGTCAACAGAAGTAAGCATACTAGAATATACACTGTTTCCCCCACTTGAAGTATGCAGCACTGAAGATGTAGACCAAATATACAATATGGAGGGTGTAGACAAAAAATGGCAAACTTATGCAGCCTGGGGGGCTGGGATTCTCCCAGGAAAGCTACTTGGGGATGACTCACACAGTGCTGTTTCCAGGTGTTGGGGGGCCCTTGGGCAAGACAGGTTTTGGAGAGCCCCTCTCCCTCCATGCCTCTGCTTTCTCACCAGCATTGTCACCTGCGCCTGCTCTTCCTCTTGCTACCATCTTGCTTGCCAAGCAGAAAGCCAATGAGCATGTAAACTATGGCCTCTACTCCTCCTCCTTCATAATGCCACTGTTGTGTGGGTCAGAGCAAGAGGCAGGTGAACAAATGGGTTGCAATGGTGAAGAGGAGGAGCAGGTCCAACCATGTCAGCCATGCCAATACTGGCCGTAATACTGGCCATAATCACACACAGAGATTATGTCATCACCAAGTTTCAGTAGCTTGACAGAGGGCAAATTGGCCACCCAGGAAAAAGAGTCTGGTGGCGTGGAAGGTAAAAACTGTGCAAGAAAATCATGCTGCACTTGCTCCTGGTACTCCAACCATTGTGACGTGGGAAGTTGCCCCCACTGACTCATTGCATTTCTCAGTGGTGGGCACCCTGTGGCCAAGTGAGAAGCACTGCTTTGTGTTCACATTCTGATCCAGCTAACACTCTTCCATTATCTCAGGGAGTAGACACTCTGGCCCAGATGCTCCCTGAGCAATTACTCTTGGGAATCAGTGCTAGCTAGACCAAAAGCAGCCAGAGTTCTGTTGCCCAGGCATGCAGGCAGAACATGAGGCTAGAGGCCAGGCTTTAGTATATGTATCTATCTGGAGGCTCCACCCCATGCACCAATTACCGGATGACTCTTTCTGCTCCCATTCCCTTCCATTCCCTCCCATTCCCTTCCATGCCTGTAGATGGTTTTGAGGCCTAAGCCTACATCCCAGGCTATAAGGTCTATGGCTCAAGCCCAAGTCCCTGAAGAAAGTCCCCATCTTGACTCCTTCACATCATGGAAGACCTTTCCATCTTCTTTAAGGAGCAGCTGCACAAGATCCTATCTGATGGTCATCTTCTATACTTTGCCCTTTCCTTCTTCCTCACTTAGTCTCTGACTCCATGACTAAGCACTTGACCCCATCTCCTTCTCCTTCAACTCGCCCCCTCCTGTCTTCTAGTTCTCCTTGTCCTTCTTGATCCATCCTGTCTCATTTCAAATATATGCCAATCTTCATTACAAACTGTAAAATAACTACTTTTGAGTCCACCTCTCCTTCAAGCTCCTGCCCTATCTCTTCTCCTTCCATCATCTGTCACCAATATTTTGCTGAACATGGTGAAATCTAAGGCAGTGATCTTTCCATCTAGCTGCATCCTTCCCAATGGGATACATTCCACTAGATACATGGGTATGTCAACTACACTATACATTTTTGCTGTGGGGAAACCCTAGTACTACACTGATGTATGTGCAGTAATCACATTTGGTGCCTAAACTATCTGCCTGTAGTTTTCACACTTAGGATCTAATGTGTGGGTGACCTCCATACAACTACCAAAGTGCACCCAGGGGAAACACCTTTAAGTCCCCATTCGGTTGGCCTGTTTTCACACTTGAATTCATGGCTTAAATTGAAAATCCCCCTTCAGCCTACACTCAACCTATGTGTGAAGCAATTTTTCAAAATCTCTCCCTTCCATTGTATGTGTCGTTTGATTTCTTCTGTGCTATAGTGCTGGCTACTATTTTAGGGTCAAATTCATTCCCTGGGTTTTGAATGAGAAACCTGAGGGCATCTGAGTTTGACTAAATAAATTTATACGTAACAAATTCCTACCTTCAAGTATGTGGGAAATTACCTTGTCTATTCTGACACCCTCTTGAGCAAGTGAGGACACCAACTTGAAAGTCCCAGGCCCAGTTCAGATGTAATGTCCAAAGTATGGTTTGCAGAGTCAAACCAAGAGGAATGGGTTCCTGACCGCTCAAGATTAAAACACAATTGTTAAAAAACACAACAGAACAAAACCTACAATTTTTTATTAAAGAAAAACCTTCTTTATATCAACACAAGACATTGTAGAAACTCAATAATAAAATGCAATGTGTAAAAATTCACAACAAACTAAATCCAGGTATTTTTTATATTGTTATAAGGTGATGTTTGAGCAAATTGTGTAGCTTTTGTTCTGAACATTTCTTATGTTGGGCTCACACACTCCTTCCTTCCCTCTTGTGATCTGAACTTACACACACGCTCTATCTGGTTTGAGCACAGCATAAGTTGCTGTGGTGTTTGAAGTGAGCAAGCTATGATATGCTCAAGCCACGCTTTGTAGGGGTGGGATGACTCAATCACTCCTGCTCTAATCAGGGGGGCAAGCCTAGTCCAAAGTGGGCTCAGCTTGCTCCTCCTTGAACTGGGCCTTGAATCTTCATTTGCAGCTGGAGATTGGGTGGCTTCCAAGCCCTCCAAATGTCAGCCAGCTGTGGGTTGCCCAAGAGAGTGCCAGTACTGGGAATTGTTTGTGGGTGGGATGGAGCTTTTTTGCACCCTGAATGGTGAGTACCTACAAGCATCCTCCATTTTGGGATGCAAATGGCAGCCAACTCTGTGCCACTCAGGGGAGTCACACCACTATCACCACCATGGAGCTTTTTTTTACAGCAGCTGCTTCTGCCTTCCCTTCCTTGTCTTGTGTGTGTGTGTGTGTGTGTGTGTGTGTGTGTGTTTCTTTGTCATCATTATGACTATTTTTTTATTAGTAATATCCTGTCCTGTTGTTTTGCCTTAGGGAACAGGGACGAGTGATGGTGGACATTCCTGAGTTTGCTGATTTTCTGAGCAAATTTTAGGGAAAGCAGGATGATGTTCTTTAATAGATTGCCTGATTCAGACATCATCTAAAACTATGCTTTGAAAATGTTAATTCTTAGAGCATGGGTGTTGAACCTCTTTCAGCTCAAGGGCCGAATTCCATTGTGGAGAAGGTCTCAGAGGCCGCATTCCAGTGGGAGGTGAGGACAAAGGCAAAAGGGGTGCAGCCAGAATTACCAAATCGAAGAGCATATTTTAGCTTAAAGCTCTGACTGCCAGTAGCTAAGCCTTAGGAGAGTCATTTCAATATTTTAGAATAGGGAAAAACGTGCACAAAAGCTGAGCAACCACTGAATAATTGGTGACCAGGGAAAAGGGGGTGGGACAAGATGAAGGGGGCATGACCATCTGAAAAACTCTGGAGGGCTGGATTTGGCCCCCAGGCCTGAGGTCCCTGATTTACAGTGATCCAGCTGTGGCACATAGTAAGTATACTTGTGTGCCACGGTCACCAGAAAAGTAATATTGACAAAATACAGAGAAAATAATGCTTATTTGCAGATGGGAAAGAAAGGCTGGGGGTGGGGGGGGGGGGAGAGAGGCATGAGTAAAGGAACTGAGAGAAGTGTCAAAGCAGTCAGCATAATCTAGAAAAGACTGATGCAATTAACTTGATGACAAGCTCTAGATTAACTTGACAAACTCTTGATTGATAAAGCTCTAGGTTTGCCTACTGTTTTTCCAGTTTGCGGATAAAGCCAAGGGGGGGGAGAGAGAGAGAGAGAGAGAGAGAGTGAGAGAGAGAGAGAGACCTGGACGTTGTCTTTGGATGGATATTTGCCAGAATTCTCAAGGGCGATTTCTCTGCTTTGTTTTCAAAGAGCTAGACGTCTAATGTTTTCATCTCCTCATGTTTTCATAGCCTTGTGGAAATTCAGTACAAAAATTACATACAGTCATCCAAACTTTTTTCTGCCAAGGCAGGATACTTTCCTACTGTGTGTTCTCAATTGTATTATCCTGTCTAGTTTTAAATGACTCAGGCAATGGGGCTTCCCACCATCTCCCTCAGGAGATTGTTCTGCAGCCCAAGTAGACTGCTGGGTTAGCAAATGTTCCTAAAATTCAGCTGAATGTTTCTTTCCTTCTGTTTCATCCATAATTCCCATTCCAGGCAGACAGTATCTGTGTGAGGCAGCTGGAAAAGCTGGTTAAAGATTTAGAAGCAATGATGAGGAACTGGAGAGTCAGCAAACAGAAGATCTCCATAGAGTTCCCTAGCTGTGACAGTAGCAGAAGACATTTTGGTAGCAATCCCGTTGCCCTTCTTCTACAAATGGGATTCATAGTTGCAGAGAAAGGGCCAACTCCATTAGCAATTTATCATAGAATCATAGAATCATAGATTAGCAGAGTTGGAAGGGGCCTACAAGGCCATCGAATCCAACCCCCTGCTCAATGCAGGAATCCACCCTAAAGCATCTCTGACAGATGGTTGTCCAGCTGCCTCTTGAATGACTCTAGTGTGGGAGAGCCCACAACCTCCGTAGGTAACTGATTCCATTGTCGTACTGCTCTAACAGTCAGGAAGTTTTTTCTGATGTCCAGCTGGGATCTGGCTTCCTTTAACTTGAGCCCATTATTCCGTGTCCTGTACTCTGGGAGGATCGAGAAGAGATGCTGTCCTTCCTCCCCTGTGTGACAACCTTTTAAGTATTTGAAGAGTGCTATCTTGTCTCCCCTCAATCTTCTCCTCTCCAGGCTGAACATGCCCAGTTCTTTCAGTCTCTCTTCATAGGGCTTTGTTTCCAGACCCCTGATCATCCTGGTTGGCCTCCTCTGAACACGCTCCAGCTTGTCTGCGTCCTTCTTGAATTGTGGAGCCCAGAACTGGATGCAATACTCTAGATGAGGCCTAACCAGGGCCGAATAGAGAGGAACCAGTACCTCACGTGATTTGGAAGCTATACTTCTATTAATGCAGCCCAAAATAGCATTTGCTGTTCCTGCAGCCATATTGCACTGTTGGCTCATATTCAGCTTGCGATCTGCAACAATTCCAAGAGCCTTCTCGTTTGTAGTATTGCTGAGCCAAGTATCCCCCATCTTGTAACTGTGCCTTTGGTTTCTATTTCCTAAATGTAGAACTTGGCATTTATCCCTATTAAATTTCATTCTGTTGTTTTCAGCCCAGCACTCCAGCCTATCAAGATCACTTTGAAATTTGTTTCTGTCTTCCAGGGTATTAGCTAGCCCACCCAATTTTGTGTCATCTGCAAATTTGATAATTTGCAGATGACACAATCAGCAAATTATTTGGACGAGGAGGTTCCCTGCACCTCCTCGTCCAAATCATTAATAAAAATGTTGAAGAGCACTGGGCCCATGACTGAGCCCTGCGGTACCCCACTCGTTGCCTCTCCCCAGTTTGAGAAGGTTCCATTGATAAGTACTCTTTGAGTCTGATTCTGTAGCCAACTGTGAATCCATCTAATAGTTGTTCCATCTAGCCTACTTTTAGCTAGTTTGTTAATCAGAATATCATGGGGCACTTTGTCGAAAGCTTTGCTGAAGTCAAGATATATGATGTCCACACATTCCCACAGTCCACAAGGGAGGATACCTGATCAAAAAATGTGATCAAATTATTCTGACAGGATTTGTTCCTGACAAATCCATGTTGGCTTCTACTAATCACTGCATTGATTTCAAGGTGTTTACAGATTGACTTCTTTATAATCTGCTCCAGAATTTTCCCAGGGATGGATGTCAGACTGACTGGTCTGTAGTTCCCGGGTTCCTCCTTTTTGCCCTTTTTGAAGATAGGGACAACGTTAGCCCTCCTCCAGTCGCATCTCACCCATCTTCCATGATTTTGCAAAGATAATAGACAAAGGTTCTGAGAGTTCTTCCGCTAGCGCCTTCATTACTCTAGGATGCAGTTCATCGGGCCCTGGAGATTTGAACTCATTCAAGGAAATTAGGTGTTCTTTGACCATTTGTTTATCAATCTCAAACTGCAATCCTGCCCCCTCAACTTCTGCTTCACTTTTTCCAGAGGGGTCATAGACCCGCTTTTGGGGGAAGACTGAGGCAAAGTAGGAATTGAGCACTTCAGCCTTTTCTTTGTCATCTGTTATCAATTTGCCATCCTCATTAAGCAGTTGAACCACCATTTCTTTCCTCTGTCTTTTACTACTCACGTATCTGAAGAAAGCCTTTTTATTGCTTTTAGCATCCCTTGCTAATCTTAGCTCATAGTTCTCAAAGCGTTAAGGGACCGGGTTTTTGTACCCTTCCAGGGCAGGAACTATCTCTCCTCTCTCATCTCACACTATTGCCCCGCTCGTGCTCTTCGCTCCTCTGATGCCATGTTTCTCGCCTGCCCAAGGGCCTCTACTTCCCTTGCTCGGCTTCGTCCATTCTCTTCTGCTGCCCCTTACGCCTGGAACGCTCTTCCAGAACATTTGAGAACTACAAGTTCAACTGCAGCTTTTAAAGCTCAACTAAAAACTTTTCTTTTTCCTAAAGCTTTTAAAACTTGATGTTGTGCAGACTTCTACTGTTACTTTCTACTGTTAGTTTTACCCTACCCTGTGCCTGCTTACCCTACCCTGTGCCTGTTTGCATTCTCTTCCCCTCCTTATTGTTTTACTATGATTTTATTAGATTGTAAGCCTATGCGGCAGGGCCTTGCTATTTACTGTTTTACTCTGTACAGCACCATGTACACTGATGGTGCTATATAAATAAATAAATAAATAATAATAATAATAATAATAATAATAATAATAATAATAAAGGTTTATAAAGGTATTGACAACTGTTGGGGCCATTGACACATTCCATATATCATTTTCAAATCACTTTCAAAGTGTTATATCCTACTTGGTGTAGATCTGGCCCAGCTCTCTGTACTTGTGTAGAATTAGTAATGCTGCCAAAAAATATTATTTATTACAGTTCTATACTGCCCCATTGCCAAAGCTCTCTGGGCGGTTTACATAAGATTAAAACAATTAAAAATGATATACAAAATTTAAAACCATAAAAACATGCAGCATACACAAAAATATACATCTAAAAATAACTCTAAACAACTTTAAGCTGTCAGACAAGCCTAAAAACAGTTCCAGAATCAGTGAAACTCTGATAGCCATTTTGGAATATGAACTTGGCGATCTCATAATTTAAGTAGAAATACAGTACATCTCACCATAGTGTGGAAAAATGTGACCACTTGACCTTTATATCTACCTGGTAAGTCTGCTGTTTAGGTGCTAGCTGTGAAATGGCAACCATTTTTGTGGTTCATTATCTTTAAATCAGACATGGTCAGTGCAGCCATCCCAATAAAAGAGGCCTTCAAATAGAGATCCTCTGGCAACCCTTCAAATAGAGGAGTGTCCACTGTAAGAGAGAAGACATGGAAATGCAGGAAAATAACTAATGTGATGACACTGTCATACAATCCTTTTACAAAACATTACTGAAGAAATGCAGGGATTGGTGGAATAGGGGAGCAGATTGTGGGTTGACAGCAGCTATGCATCCCCCATAATATATGGTTAGGCCCATAGAGAGAGTTTTGGCAATAACAAGGAAGCATCTTAGAGTGCCTCAATGTAAAAAATAAAAGCAATTAGCTCTTTGCTTTAACATGTGGTACGTGTGGCCTAATCCAATTGCTCTGAGGGGGCGAAGCTGGGCTTGATCTGATTTCAGCTTGACTGAAGTGTGGAACTAAAAATGTGCTTTGAAGGACAGAATGGGCAGTTTCCTGAGTCATAAATTGAGTCACACAGACCCCTGATGGCGTTTCCAGGACTGCAGACAAGCTGTTGCTCTTAAAAGACGAACCGTTAAAAGTTTTACAAATAAACGTACGTTTCTGAATGATTTCCAAAGAGTTTAATAATGTTCTGAGCAGAGTCGGTGCCAAGGTACACACATCATCTCCTGGGGGAGGATTTTTGCAAGCCTTTGTGTTTTAAACACCACATGAGGGTGGTAACGGGGAGCTGTCATCACACTCAGAATCCCAAGTTCCAAATCAGCAGGCTTACTTGGAGGAACACTATCCTCAGAAATGTTCAGCAGAAAGTATAAGTAGCAGAGGGAATTGACTTCTCTTAGTATTCCTACATCCAAAGGAAGGTAAGCAAGAAACAATACATCACTTAATGTTCTATGAGGACTTTACACATTACAGTTTTTCTACATGGGTACGCGCACTTCCAAAGCTTTTCATCAGCACAGGTAAAGACTGATCGTGTCTGTTTCACTGCACAAATGCACAATGGGAATTGGCTTCCAGGTTTAGCTTCCCAGCAAATATAATCACAAGTGTGTGTGTGTGTGTGTGTGTGTGTGTGTGAGAGAGAGAGAGAGAGAGAGAGAGAGAGAGAGAGAGAGAGAGAGATCTATACCCTAGCAGCATACACGGTTGTAAGATTGCCCCCACTACTTCTGTGAGCCAGGAATACCATGTGTGAAATGGCTCTAAATTATTCAGAGAGAATCAAAGGGAGATGATGATGATGATGATGATGATGATGATGATGATGATATCTTGAAGCTTTCCCAAACACAGCTAGCATGGTGATAAACAAGCAAGGTCAAATAACATTTTATATTTCTTCAGGATTTAGTAGGCACCAATAGAGTCTAGGGGAATCAGGCTTATATTGAGCTCCTTCAGCCGGGAGGTAATTGCATTCCCTTACAGTGGCTCTGCTTCCTGCATCTCCTCTGCTTCTGCAACAAGCTGTAATTACGTAGGGAAGAGAGCAGTGACCGTGTGGCTTGTACAGCCTCAATGCAGTTTAATGGGACATCTCCCTCTAGTGGCCATTTTATAGCATAACTTTGCCTGCACAAAGCAGGAAAACCCGACAAATATTGATTTATCCCAGAAGAGTCAGGTTTTCTGAGGTTTTATTTATAGCGCTAGAATGGGAAAATGGAGCGGGAGATGCACAGGAGACTGACCCGCAAACATCCATGAGTGGCCAATAACAAGTACACTTTAAAATGCTTGTTTAAAGAAGCTCATTGTTCCCAAAAATACTTGTATTATCCAAGTTTGCATAACTAGATTTTTAGCAGACTAGTACATTAACAGAAATGTTCTAGATGAGCATATCGAAGAAGGGAGGTGCAACATAGGCCCTCAATTGTTGTTCAAGTACTTTAAATGTAATTGGTTACTATCTATAAATACAGGGCTGGCCCAAGACATTTTGTTACCTGAGACAAAGGGCCAGATGCCTCCTCCCATCCCCTGCCACAACACTGGAAGCCGGAGAGCATCCTCCATCACACCTGAGAGGAGTAGGCTAGTTTTGGGGGTGCCAGGTAGGTTGTATGGCACACAGAGGTGTGACCCCCAAAAGAGGGGAATGGCTGGAACAGACTCAGGAGTAATGGCTGGGGAGCTGCCACTGTGGTCCCCCAGCAACTTCCCCCTAAGTCAGTTGCCTCACTCCGCTTAATGGTAGAGCCATCCCTGCATAAACATGTGTGAGGGCAATCCATTCCAGACTTAGCTCCTGCTCTACTAAGTGCTGACTGAGAAAAAGGTGAGCAGGAAGCATTTACACTTGAGCCCTTTTTAGATGTGTCATCTGCATGTGTGGAGGACCTCTACACATATTTGGTGTCACCCAGGTGATACGTACCCAGTACTACCTGGTGAGGAATATTGCAGACAGGCTGAAATATGACATTTCTGGATCTTTATGGGGAGAATTTCCTTCCCTTGTATTTTTCTTCATCCTAGTCACTCACTACTGACGAAACACTTGGGAATTGGCAGTCTTCTAGTTAAGTGCTCCTGTGCGTTTAACCTCTCCCTTTTCTGTGATAGCACCTTGACTCTGTGATGCTCTCCACAAAGTGGTGCAAGTGGCACAGACATTCATTTCAGTACCAGGCTAAGAGCTTTCTATGTGCCCAGGCATTTAGATGAAATTTTTCTCTGTTGGCTTTGATGCTTTATTCTGTTTTTATCTTTCTTTGTTGGTTGCTATTCTCTTATTTTATTTTTAATTATATTGTATTTCTGTGTCCATGTGAATATTTCTATTCATACTTTTGCACACAGCCCTGGAATCCTTTTGATGAAGAGTGATTCAGATATATTTTCAATCAGTAAATAATATTAAGAGACAATGGGTTGTATCCAGTTGTCTCTAATAGAATACAAAACATGGCATTATTCTGCTAAGTGGTTGTGCAAACACTTATGGAACAGCAAGCCCAACAAGTGCAATCAAAGACCAATGAATTCCTAATGAGTTGTGCAAAGGCTTGTGCAAGTGGAATTGATTTAACACTTGCACAAAGATGAAAAACGGTTTTCCACAAGCAGTAGAAGTTAGCAGGTTGACACTATTGGATACAAGCCAACGGAGTCTTGCTGGATCAGGACTAATGTGGCTGTTGTACTAAGGGGAAAATGTGTGTGTGTGTGTGTGTGTGTGTGTGTGTGTGTGTGTGTTTAAATCATCTGAAAAAGCTTAAATGTCTGCACAACAAGTGGAAATCCTTTTCCCAGGGGGCTCATTGCAGCTTAGACCTGATCATTTTCCAGAAGTGTTGTAAGATTTTGTTTGGGCTGACTTTTAACAGCTGGTGTTAAGCAGTTCTGGAGAACTTCTTTTAATCTGTTTTTTTTATATATAAAAAATAAATAGTATTTTATATTTTGGCTGGGTTCTTTTATGTTCTTGGTGGTGTGTTTTAAGGTGCCCAAGGGATGGGTTGGGCTGGAAATGGAAGTCAATCTTATTTGCTTACTGTGGCGATCTGCTTTGAACTGACCAAAACCAAATCACCATTTCCCATAAACAGCAAAGACCCAGCATTGGTTTCAGCAGCATATGTCTAAATCAGCATCTGAATGATGCAAGTACAAAAAGGTGTAGGCATTGCCAAGGAAAGGGCTTTCATCATGGCAGATGAACAGACTTGCACCTAATGCTTAGATCTTGCAGAGCAGCCTTCCACAATCTAGTTCACTCTTGGACTACACCTTCCATCATCCCCAGCCAGCAGGACCATTTAAATGTTTCAAAAATATGCACATCTGGATCACACCAGGTTGGGGAAGGCTGTTATGTAAGCAGAAATGACTTGCCCCGACCCGTGTCCAGCTTGCCTGGCCACGGGAGGCCATTGCTTGTGGTGTTGGGAGGAAAGAGACCTATGCGATGACTACTCGAGTGATCACATGGTGCTATTGGCCATGGATGGGGCTTACCAGGTGTTATTACCCTGAGGGGGGCCCGTCTAATGGCTAAACAGGGATGGTGATCATTCTGAGGCACTGTTTCGGTCACAGGTGATGGCAGAGGCTGAGGGTTACCTGTGAGGCCAACTCACCTTATCCACCCAGTGTTTCATGGCCCAGGAGGGGGTGACTTGGGAAGGCTGCCCTTCCCTAAATGGGGAAGTCCTGGGGGGTGGCGATCTTATAGATGTCACTCAACAGGCATAGAATGTTTTGCCCGATATAATACCTGGCTAGTTGCTAGTGTAGATTAGTGACCCGCCGAGGTTTTTCCTTGAAGATTTGAAATAACTGTGACCCTTGATTTGTTCATTCCAAAAAACATACGTGTCTCATTTCTTTATTTCCCACTTTCCTTTCACTCACAACTGCCAGATCCATATACTAAGCTTATACGTTGGTGAGCAGAGGGGGTGCGCCAAGTGTGCTTAGGCACACCCACCCTAATGTTTCTGGGACCGCCTCCACTTTCCCAAGCTCTCCTCCTCCCCCCACTGTCGAATCGAGGCTTTTAAGGGATACAGGAAAGTGAGTGAGCCACCACTAATACGCCTTTAAGCACAGCCAGTTCCACCTTAAAGCAGGGGTGGAACAGGAAAGAGGGAAGAAGCACGAGGTCCGTAATGGTGGGGTGTCCTTGGCTGCAGCGAGAGCAGCTTCCAGAAGTGGCGTTGGCGGGGCCCTGCTCAGTGCGAGGTGAAGAAAACGGTGAGAGAGTCGCGTGGGCAGCGACTTGCTTCCTTGCTGACTTGGCCAGCGCTTCGAACGGCAGCTGCAGAACTGGAGGATGTATGGCTGCAGCTGAGTGAGCAAACACGTGGGATGGAGGAGTGGTGGTGACTATGAGGATGGTCTGCAGCTCTCACACAACAACATAATACCTGATGGAATGCCTCTCACAACATGAACCTACCCGTACACTGCGCTCAACATCTAAGGTCCTCCTCCGAGTGCCTACTCCGAAGGAAGCTCGGAGGATGGCAACAA
Source organism: Elgaria multicarinata webbii (assembly GCF_023053635.1). Taxonomy (NCBI): domain Eukaryota; kingdom Metazoa; phylum Chordata; class Lepidosauria; order Squamata; family Anguidae; genus Elgaria; species Elgaria multicarinata. Next base: position 73,755,038 of record NC_086175.1, read on the forward strand.
GGGAGAGGGCCTTCTCAGTGGTTGCCCCCCCGACTGTGGAATGATCTTCCCGATGAGGCTCGCCTGGCGCCAACGTTGTTATCTTTTCGGTGCCAGATCAAGACCTTTCTCTTCTCCCAGGCATTTTAACAGCATTTAATAACATTAAGTTTGTTTTAATGGACCCCAGAATTGTTGTTTCAAATGGATACTGTGGTTGTTTTTATACTGTTTTTATGTTTTTTAAATTTTTTGTATACTTTTAATGTCTACTATTTTTAATTGTAAACCGCCCAGAGAGCTTCGGCTGGGGGGGGGGGGCGGTATATAAATGTAATAAAATAAATAAATAATAAATAAATAAATAAATAAATAACAACAGCGCCTAGTGGGCCCAAGCCATTACCCTTCTGTATTATCAACCGAATTAATTCCAGTCTATTTATTACTCCCTAGCCTGTCTTGCAGTGTAGAGTAGGAGAAAAAAAACTCATAACCAATTACAGATTATGAGCAAAAAAATCCTACTTGGCCCCCAAAAGGGTAACCAGCAAGCCCCCACTGCCTCCTTGACAGTCTTTTAGCATTTAAAAAAGCAATAAAGACTGATCTATTCCGGCAGGCCTATCCAGTGAATTTTTAGGATGTTTTAAGGAAGTTTAAAAGTTGTTTTAATCATGTATGGTATGTTTTTAATCAATTTTTAATGTGTATTTTATATCATGTTTTTATAGTGTTTGTTTTATACTTTGAATGGTTTTAGTTTTTGTGAACCGCCCAGGAGCTTTGGCTGTTGGGCAGTATAAAAATGCAATAAAATAAAAATAAATAAAATACGGGGGAGGGAGGGAGCCGCTTTTCCAAAGAGGAGGAGGGGAGGGGCACAAGCTCCTAAGTAGGCTGTATGTCCCCTCCCCTCCCCTCCTCAGTGGCACAATATTGAGCCACCAATGGCAGACCCCACACCTCCTATGCCCACCCCCACCCGCAATGGACTCCCCTCACGCAGGCTATGCCGGGCACGGCAGAAAGGCATTTGTGGGAAAGTGGAGTATGGAAATAAGGAGGTGACACAAGTATTTTGGGTTTAAACAGGGACACATTTATTGATGGATCTGCAGAAGGGAAACCTAAACGGGTGTCTTTCTTAAAATGGTGTAAGCCTTAGTTCAATAGGGTGAGCCATTCTGAGCCAGGCTGATTGTGGGGTGGTAGACCTTCCGGTGTCACCCCCCCCCCATGCCGCTTGACTCTGAATGGGTGAGAAAGGTTGGCGCTGCTGCCTCGCCTCTTCTGAGTGCTGCTGAATGACCTCCCCGTGCCCAGTCTATGCTGAGCATAGCAGAAAGGCATATCCGTTTATCAATGTATGCGTCGTAGAGAGCAGGCAATGAAGACAGAAAACAAATGCAAAAAAGTCTAGGAAACAAATGCGCTGTGTGATGTAGTTTCCTTATTTTCCCCACAAACATATTGAGTTTATTGAAGAGGCGGACAATGACATGTGTCTTTCTTCTTTCATATTTTCATACTTATCTTTGCTTTAATTTCAGAATTGTGCTTTTGTTTTATATTGTAAAGTGATTTTCCCTTTTTCTGTCGACATACTTCCTCAGCCTCTTTAAGCCTTTGTTACAAAATAAGCTTGTTTTCCTTCCTCCAGAACTCTTTAAAATCGGAACTGAATTCATGCCAAATACTGAAGAAAGCATTTAGGGACACCTTCTTTTTACCCATTTTTGGTTTCATGCAGAAATAAGCTGCAGTCTCCAAAAAGCTTTTATGCGTCTCTGCCAGGGATTTCTCTTCCAATTCATGGTCAATTTTAGCTTGACTAATGAATTTCTCCATGTTGTCTTTAAAGGCTGGATGTGTTCCTCTAAATGAAAACTGGCAAACCTTGCCCGCTTCTGTCTCACACGCTCGCAAGTCTTTTTCAAGTTTGCGAAGATCCTTTTGGAACTCTTCAAATTTTAACTGAGAAGCTTGAAAAGGGTCTTGCGGCTCGAGGAGAGGGAAGATAACATTGCTCTTTTCTAGCATCGTCATCAAAATATGAGACAATATATGATAGAAGGCTCCTGCTGTTGTCACTGCTCTTGACATCTTTCAGTTTGGGAAGTACGTCTAACTCAAACCCATCCGCCTGTCCTCTTGTCCTGTTTCCACCATTCGTGTAATTCCCCAAAGCAAGGACCAGTCCTAACCCACATAACTCCTGAGCCACTATTCAGTGTCTCACACAGTTGCAAAAATTCAAGTTTACGATGGATAGAGGAAATGCTTTCAGAAAATGTTGATTGGAACAGGATACAAAAGACTCATTCTGAGAAGTTGGGAATTAAGGACAGCTCATAAAGAAACTGTTCGGGTTTGTCCAAAGATTTGGCATTCTCTTTTTCTTGACTTGACTTGCCATGTTTTCCTATCTTTTCCAGTACATCCAATTGTGCTTTATTCCTGTAAAGGGCTTGAAGAGTCTCTAAATCAACTACAGAGTTGTCCAAGTTCACAACAGCGTGCTGTATGTCTTTCATATCTAAATGAAGACTGGACATTAATATTCCAACTGCTTGCGATCTTTAGTTGCTTAATAGCTTGACAACTTGTTTGCTTTTTGTCTTTGTGATGGTGTCCAAAAATGGGTTTTTCCCTCTCTTTAACAGCTGTTTTAGAAAACAGTCCTTCAAATTCACAATAATCTATGGGAGGCTCCTCCATTTTCCCCACACAAGTGAAGCACTAGAATCTTTTTTATTATGAAGTTGAATTCTTGTCATTGGTCAAGAAGGTTCTAATGCATGTTTCCTGCTACCTTTGTCCTGGTTCATCCCCATTACAAATAAACCAGCTGGCAAGGGAGGGGAAAGAAACTCAGGAACTTGTGGAAGGCTAGCCAGTAGAGGAGGTGGCACACCCATACCAGGCAAAGGAGGAGGAGCTGGAGGGATCTCCTGCACCAGGCAAAGGTTGGGGAGGAGGTGGTACACCCATGCTTGCAAAAGTCAAAGAAGGGGCTAGTGGTGACACGTCCATTCCAGGCAGAGGTGGTGGAGGAGGAATCCCTTCACAAGGCAATGGTGGGGGGAGGAGGTGGCATTGTGCTAGGAGAAGACAGGAATTGCCCTGAGGCAGGCAGGGATGGTGGAGGCAGTACACCTGAACTAGATGAGGATGAAGTTAAAAACCGGCCTCCTGCTCCAGGCAGGGAAGTAGTCATTCCTGTGCCAGACAGTCCGGGGGGGGGGGGTGTGGAGCCAGAAACAGGGCCGGAGGATAAGGAAGGGGAATGTTCACTGTATGCAAAAGTCTCAGTACTTAGATCTGGATGAGGAGCTGATGATACTGATTCCTCTTGAAATAAAGATGACAACAAATTAGGATCATGTTCTGAAGGCTGTAACATTTCCCCCCCCCCCCTTGGACAGCATCCAACTGTGTTAATGTATTGGATCCCCCCTTTTAATCTGTTACAGTTTTAAAAATTTTTTAACATGTTTTTAATTTTACTGTAGATTTAATTCTATTTTAACTTTTGTAATTTATATTTATATGTTTTAATTGTACATGTTTTAATCTTGTAAACCACCTTGAGTCCCAGTACTGGGGAAAAGGCAGGATATAAATAATAATAATAATAATAATAATAATAATAATAATAATAATAATACAGAAATCCATTTTGATGATAGAATTAAGGATATTTCAGAGCAAAAGGTGGGTTGTGGCTCAAATGTTGGCAACGGCTGAGTTGGCCCTTGACTTAGATTCCCTTTCAAGTGGGGAGGTGCTTGTGGCTGTGTCCTGGCTGAAGGCATTGTGTGCATTAAACAATCACCTGTTGGTGAAGTCTGTACAGATTTTGCAGTTATAGTTTTAGGTGGGGCGTGTGACTTGTGTCCTTGAAGAGCTGCATTAGAGAGTCCTTCACAAGTTGGCAGCCTACTCTCATTCCATTCATTTCTACTAGAAACCAGTACCTCTGCTGCTGGAAATTGTTTGTCTAACAGCAATTTTTATTTTCAGATCTCGTATAGTCTGCTCAAGATGTTGAATTTCACTTGGACGCTCTTCTGATTTCATTGCAACATCCTCCTGTACCTGCCGAACATCCTCTGTACATTCTGTCTTTGTTGTAACAGCAGCAGCTTCCCATTCTTTTTCTCTGGGTTTCACTCCCTGTTCTTCATCCGGAGGTTTCGGTGGTGGCCACACTGACGGAATTCTCCTTGGAAATCGTCCTTCAGTATAATCAGATGAGTGTGTGGGTTGGTTGACTGCAGCCCAAGTGTAAAGCTGATCTTGACAGCGATTTTGGCTGCTCCTTCTAAACTGCAGAGCTATCCTATTTGGGTGAGGCAAGCTACTTGCCTGCAAAATCTGGGAATACTTTATCAATTCCTAATCCATACGGCTACTTTCTTCCCTCTGATTACATTTACCCCCCAAAAGTTAAGATTCCTTTACACTTTCTCTCCATGCTGGCTTGCAAACCCACCCACCCACACACCCGGTTTTAAGTATTGATTCCCAGCTGGACCTCTGCACCTTTTAAAGAGGGAAAGATGTAAAACACAAGGCAATATGATATCTCTCTTGAATAGTGAGGTGTCGGAATTCAAGTTGATGTGCTGTGGGCTGACCAGGTTGCCTACTACTGTTTCCATGTTAGGGATATGTGAGGAATTCAATCTTATTTCATGTTTATTTAGTGCATTTCTTACTCACCTTTCAAAACTGCAGTCTTCCCAAGGTGGCTTGCAAAATAAAACAGACAATTCTATATCAATGTAACAAGTTCATAAAAGCAGTTTAACATGAATGAATCAGAACCAAAAAAACCCACCCCAGTATAATAAAACATTTCCATCAAAAGCCAAAGAAAACAAATTACTTTTTAAAAAAATCTCATAAAAACAGTAATAGATGGAGACAGCCTTATATCTCTTGGGAATGAGTTCCATAGAGCAGGGCCCACCACTGAGAAGGTGCTCTCTTCCTAGTGCCTGCCACTATTAACAATCTTAATGTCAGCCAAAGGGTAGGGCCTCCATCGATGATCTTAACACAGGGACAGGATGTAGGTGGTCCTTCAAATAACCTAGACACAAACTGCTTAAGGTTGAGAACAGCACTTTGAATTGGGCCCAGAAACACTGTGGCAACCAATACAGCTGATCCATCCATCTAGCTCCAACTAGGACTCTAGCAGCTGCATTCTGCATCAGCTGAAGTTTTCAAGTCATCTACAAAGGGAGCCCCACATAGAGTGCATTACAGTGGTCCAGTCTGAATATAACTGGAGTATGAATAACTGACACTATGTCTGATTTTTCTTGATATAATCACAGCTAACACAACCATTTTAGTTGGTAAATGGGACTCTTGGCTCTTGCTGCCACTTATACTTCCAAAGACAGCTCTGAATCCAGAAGGAGCCACCAGGCTCTGAACGTGGTCCTTCATGTGGAGTGCAACTCTGTCCAATGCTAGTTGAATCCCTCTATCCAGATCAGCAAATTTCCCCATCCACAGTACTTCTGTCTTGTCTTAATTAAGCTTCAGCTTGGTCTCCCTTATCCATCTGAAAGCTACCTCAAAGCACCTACTCAGGACTTCAGCATCTTCCCTGGGATTAGTTAGTGGGAAACAGTGCAATCCTGTTAGGGATGAGAGAGAAAATTGTTTGGTTTATATTTGAATGTGAATTTACCTAATGTTATGAGCCTCGTGTGGCGCAGAGCGGTAAAGCAGCAGTTTCTGCAGCCGAAACTCTCCCCACGGCCTGAGTTCGATCCCAGCGGAAGCTGGTTTCAGGCAGCCGGCTCGGGTCGACTCAGCCTTCCATCCTCCCGAGGCCGGTAAAATGAGTACCCAGTTAGCTGGGGGAAAGGTAATAACGGCCGGGGAAGGCAACGGCAAACCACCCTGCTATAAGGCCTGCCAAGAAAACGTCAGCGAAAGCTGGCGTCCCTCCAAGAGTCAGTAATGACTCAGTGCTTGCACGAGAGGTTCCTTTCCTTTCCTTTCCTTTCCTTACCTAATGTTGCACTTTTGAACCAATCAGTAAACTGAAGCTCAGTTATCTTTACAATTTGCACTTCTCTAATTTAAAAAAAGTCATACAAAAATGTATGGGGAAGGTGCACTGAAAATGCATGTATGTAAGAATAACATTTAAACATTAGGAAAATCCCATGCAAATATGGGTAAATTAAGGGAAACTGTGTACAAAAATGCATGTGAATTTGCACATGAACATTTCCCCTCAAAGTTCAGGACAAACTGAGTTTAAGATAGGGAAAATCAGACAATAAGAGACCCTGAAATGGACAGATTCACACATCCCTAAATCCTGTACCTCTCTACTTGGAAGTAAGTCTCGTTGTTTTCAATGGAGCTTATGCCAGGTAAGTGTGTATAGGATTACAGTTTAAATAATGTATTTCAAGAGGATGTTCTTTTTTCTTTTTTTCTTTTTTTAGAACAGAAATGGAACAGAATAGAATTATGGGTAAAAACATGCAAAGTGACATAGACCAGAAATAGATTCAGCCAGCCCTATTCCCTGTACTGCTTTGGCCAGGAAGAGGAGGGAACATTTGGAGAATGCTGCAAATAAACTGCACTGAGAGTTTAAAAAAAGAATCTTCAGAGACCAACGCATGGGACTTGCAAAGGAAGACAAAGATTTGCTGTATTATTCTTAGTAATAATTGTCTACTTATTTTGGCAGGAGATTGCATCAAAGAAGAATAGACTACACACACTGAGGCAGACTGTTATAAAATTCATTAGGTTCCCTGTGAGATTACATTTTCAGAAGCGATCAGGTTACAAGTCAGTCTGACAGCATGAACCCATGTAGAAAGAAAAGAACCACAATTGTCAGGCTGGAGATATGACCAATAACTGCACCGAGTAACCAAGACGTTGCTTGTTCTTTTTGGAAGGTGAGTCAGAGGCACAGCTGCACTTCAGCAAAGACATTTCCCTAACAGATGCAAAGGAAGATTAATGGGCTATTACAGGCCGAATCTCCTTCTGAGAGGGTCCACTGATTGTCCCAGTAAAGCCAGGAGGACAAACTCATTGTTCACTTATGCCCCACCCAGTGAAAACTGAAGTGCTATGTACAGTACCTGGGAGTTAGCCCCACTGAACACAGCAGGACTTGCTTCTGAGGAAAAATGCACAGGACTGCACTGTCAGCTATGTGGACTATCAGTCCATCTCCAAGTGACTGGGAGCTTTCTGAAAATCTAAAATAGTAACACAACCATGCAAGACTACTAGAACCCAAGACTGCAGATGGATAAATCCTGCCCCCTGGTGTGCAGGAGAAAAAAGGGCAGTAGAGGGGACATCTCTCTGCTTGTAGTAAGCATGCCAGGCAGACATGCTCCATCCACTCTCAGTCCTCTTTCACAAAGGCGTTCCCAATTTTGGAGGAAGAATAGAGAACATGTCATAGATCTGCTGTAAAGCACACCGAATTTCCATTGACTTCCATAGCTTTCACTCAACTGTGTTGGGACATCGCATTCATGACATGGTTGCCGTTCAACCTCTGTCTGTTCATTATATTACCTGCTTCTGTTTTGCTTGTTAGTATTGTTACTAATTGGTGTGATCTCCTAATTTTATAGCAGCAACACTGAAGTCAAAGCCAATTCTATAGTTAAGAACTACATGCATAGCCCAGCAGGTTTGCAGTGAGGACTGTGCAGTGATCATCGATCACTGTTGGCTTCCACAGAAAAAAAGTAAACTTAGGGAGGAACTACATTTTGCTCAATATAGCAGAACCACCATCCTACTGATTTCCCCTGTAGCATCGAGGCATATAGTGATGTCTCTATATTGTGTGTTTCTCTGCCCACACTTCACATTATTGCCTGTGGCCAGGATACGTAGAGGAGTGCACACTGCACTAATGTTATTATGATACAGTTCAAGGGTGCAATCCTATTCATCTTTAGGCAGGAAAAAAGCCCTACAAGTCCCAGCATTCCCTTGCCAGCCCGAATTACTCATGACAAGTGCTTGAGTGGATGCCTTTCAGTCACCATCAGTACCTGTTTGAAAAATGAACGTGTCCTCACTACCATTCAGTCAATGAGATTATAACTTGAGTTCAATGTCTGAGATGTCTCCTTGTGAATTAGTCGTGACCCTGGGCTGTGCAGGAAATGAGAAAGCCCCTGCTTTGTAGCCAAGGTATTTGTGCATTTGTCATGTCAGTGACATCATGTAATGACACTGCTGTACAACTCTGAGAAAGAGAAAGAGAGAGAGAGAAGCATGACTCATTTCTTATGGGCAGCTTTCTCCCTTCACATTTACTCGTCATGGAAGTGCAAATCACAACTGAACAATGTGCAGTTGTAAAAAACCCAAAAAAAAACCCCTAAAAAATTGGCACTGTTGTCCAGAAATGTACCAAGTTTCCCACTCATGGGGAGTCTCCAGTTACCCCCACCCACTCGCCCCCACACTCCAGTCTGACTCACTAACACATCTATTGGTGATTTCAGTAACAGCTGTCTGGCAACTTAGAAAGATCCCAAATTTGCTCATGCACGTTTTAGAGCCTGGAGGTTTGCCTTAGTGTATATAATCGACGGGGCACCTTAGCCTATAGTCATGTTTCAATGAGGGCTTCATGCCTAATGCCTTCTATTGCTGTTTAGGAAATGCAGGAGAGATTATCATACCCTTGGCTCATTCTGAGTGCTGTTATTTTCCTGTTTGCTTTTAATCAGCATAATTAAGGCTACAGTCCTATAGCGCTTACCTGGAATGCAGAGGGTTGGATTCAGATGTAGGCCTGTGCAACTGGGCTGGTGGAACTAGACTTCCTCAACCCTGCTTTGCACGCCAGCCCTCTGAAAATGCTATGCAGAGGGTCAGGGAAGCCAGCTGATGGGACAAACTTTGGTGCAGAGGGTGGGATCCACCCAGATTAGGTGGAAGCACCTTCTTTGAACAGAGCCCTTCTGCCGGGGGGAAACAGATCCTGGATCCAAGCTAGTGGGACTTATTTCTCAGTAGACACATATGAATGTGTTTTAAATCAGCAGTTATAAGAGGAATACAAATCGCATCCAGCAGTCAAGTTAGATCCATAAATACTGTTTATAAGCAAAATTTTGGATGCTTTTAGAGTGCTCAAACAATTGGCTTAAAATTGAGTCACCTGAAAGATGTTGCATTTGTTCAAAGGCCAACAAAGGAGACAATCATAACAATCATATGAATGAAAGTTCAGCTATTCATCTTGTCTACAGAGAAAGGCTAATGTGTTTGAGACTTTTATGTTAAAGGGGTAGGGTGGCCACACCTTTACAGTCCTCTGTTTGACAGTCTTCTGTCTGTCAAGGGATAGCTCTCTTTTTGAAGGTGTCCTCTGTTTGAAGGCCTGCCAGACCAACTATAAGAAGGGAGAGCAGGGAAGGACTTTGAAGTTGCCCATCAACAGTTAACACCTGGTCAGCAGAACAAGCAGGTACACAGGTCACCTTTTCACAGGATTCCCCACTATTGTGAGATATATTGTATTTCTATGTAAGCTATAGCAACTCTTTTAAAATTTTCATCTCTATATATCAGCTAGCATATGAAAAAATTATAGGAAAATTTGCAATTTCGGTAAGGTGTGTCATTTTATTTATTTTTGGAGATGTGCAACCTATCAAGATTTAGCTATTTACCATGATGGCTATATGGAATCACTATGATCAGAGGTAGTATTCTGCTGAATTCTAATTGCTAAGGGGGAAATAGTAGGGGAAGGTGATTGCCTTCCAGTCTTGTTTCGGATTTTCCTGGAAGTATCTGACTGAACACCATTTGAAACAGGATACTGGGCTAAATGGATCTTTGGTCCAATCGACCATCCCTCTTGTTATATTCTTATCATGCTACTTTCAGTTGAAAGCTCCAGCATCTTATGGAAGTATGTTTTGGGGGCTTTTCACTTGGGCTGTCACTTGATGTGGAAACTTGCAGGACTACTTCCTGTTGACCTAAGACTGGGTCAGTAGTTGGCCAGTTGATTGGCTGGGGAGCTGGCCAGTTGGAGCTCTAGGGCATTGGCTTCCCCAATGGGCCAGCTTAGTGCCTCCTAGTCTCCAGTGTAGCAACCCTAGAGAAGAGATGATACTGTTATAATATTGCAAATGATAGTTCCAGAAAGTATGTAAGCAGAATTGTTTGGGATTGAAATCAGGGCCAGAGTTGTGGCTAGTAACTTGCTTGCCCATCTTATCCAACAATACTGTATTTTCTCACCCCCAGTACACTCCCAAGAGTTTCTTAATATTCCAGAGCTGGTATAATCAGCATAATATAATACCCTTTTGTTGTCATAGCTCCTCCCTACTCACCCTTCATGGCATATATTTACCAACTGCTGATATATAGCTTGCCAAAATGGCTGCAGAAGAGGACTGCATTGCTCCTGTTTTTCAAATCAGCACAAAAACATATCTTTTGCACAGACAGTTCTAAAAAAAAAAAAAAACAGGCTGCTCTTCTTCCTCCCCCTGCCCCACTCCCAATGTTGTAAAACAGCTGTCTTTAAATAGAAGCATCTTTGCAAATGATGTATTAACTTCCAGCACATTTGGAATTTGGCATGGATATGCTACATATCTAGACTCTGCTGAGCTCACAGGACATCAAAACAGGGCCGAATGTTTTCATGAGAATGAGATTTTACATGAACTTTCTTTCCAGACTTCCTGGTGAATCAGAAATGGAAGATCCCAGTATTTGGAAGCATCCATTTCTAGTTCTGACTAAACCCAGAGGGCAGGGTTATACAAGGGTAGAGGGTGGGGGTACGAGAAATAATTGAAGCACAATAATAATAATAATAATAATAATAATAATAATAATAATAGAAGATAATAAATTTATTTCTTACCCACCTCCATTTGGATCGAGGCGAGGAACAACAATAAGTATAAAATACATTAAACTGAATTAAAAACATAGTATACATTATTAAAACATCATAAAAACATCCTAATACATTTGCATGAAAATATTTGTTTAGATTAAATAATTTGATTGATATGGGGATGGCTTCTTATTAAACCAATCCACTCTTTGAATGGTCTTCATGTTCACCACAGCCCATCTTTCAGGGTCCAGTTTTTCAAGATGTCATTTTTTCATTATCGGGGCAGGATGAGGCAGCTGGTCTGATGAGGCAGATTTTAAGGTGCCATGAAAGACAACACATTGCCTGTTATTTAGGCTGCAACCCTTCACACGCAGTTGGGATGATGTCCCACTGAATTCAACGGAACTTACTTCTAAGTAGACCTATCGATTGTACTGCTAGTTTAAAAGTTGACCACCGTGCAGGTGCCATTATTATTTTCTTCCTTAGGGACCAACTTGTCTTTGGTTTGAACACTCCTCTCTTCAGAACTCTGAAGGGGACATTGCAACTAAATAGTAAACCATCTTGTACAAGGTCAGATGATTTATTCATCTAGCCCAGTATGGAATCCTCTGACTGGTAGCTGCTTTCCAGCAGATTAAGCCGAAAGGTCTTACGCTTGCCCACCACCTACTACCTATTGCCTTTAATGGGAGCTGCCAGGGATTGAACAGTGGAACATCTGCATGCAAAACATGGGCTTGCCACTAAGGTTATCCGAATTCTTCCTCATTCTCTGTGTCAGCTTGTTCGTGTTCCCAAATGCGAGTACCTTTGGGGCTGGTCGGAAATGTGCATGTGTTGATTTGGGGGGGGGCAATGTGCATTTTCCCAGCCCAAAATATGCATGTTTCAGTATGCACTTGCGCATATACATGCTTGTGCAAATGCACATTTTGGGAAGCGCGCATTTGCACACTTTTGATTGTGAATGCATGTCTGGGAAATTGCAAAAAAAAAAAAAAAAATCCTGAGACTAGTGTTCCTTTTGCATTCGGGTTGCAAATGGGATATGTTTGCATGACTTGCAAACAGGAATTACATTCTTGTACATCTCTAGGTCCACCCACTTTTGGCTCTGGTTCTGCCCACTATTACCTTTGGCCCTGACAGATTACCACCCCTCATTTAAAAACAATGCCTAGAAACACATTTTCATAAAGAGGCATCTAGTCATATAAGGGCTGATCTGATCATATTGCTCTTAGACCAAAGGCAAAATCAGCATACCTAATTGAATTTGGTGAACTGAGGATCAAATATTGACTCAGTTCATGTATTATTTCCTTGAGCATGATCCTGATTTATACATTTGCAAAATGAAAAAATAAACATAAAGCAAACATGTCATAGATGTATTGCTGTAAACAGTTTCAATGCAACATAAGTTTTCTTTTTGTATGCAGGTTTTTACTGGGCACTACCAAACTTTAACTGAGTTGGTTCTCTTATGAGTAACCATCCTGTGTGTTAACTGTGACTGAAACATCATTCTGGCTTCCTTCCTGATAGTCAAATAATTCACAGTCATTTTTTTTAAAAGGTGCATTCCTAATTTTTGTGAAGTCTAGACAGAACACTCAAATGTCTGTTTGTATTTTATTTATTGGAGCTGGTTGGAAAATGTAGAAAGCTAAAAATAAAAAGTACTGTCCTTTTTTTAATCAGTTGCATTAAAATTCCAAATGGTTGAAGCCATTCTGAGAAGACTGAAGCAATGAAGGCAAAGTGATCATAAGCTTGGATAATGATGCTGCTGGCCTTATAGGGAAAAGAGCTCATATAGGCTAGACTACTCTAGTACAGTCTACTTGATGCTAGTTTTCATGGCTGGTCAGAAGTTGTAGGCGATGGTTGTAGGGAAAAGGAGGACACTTCTATAAGTCACAAGAATCAATACTGAAGGGTGATCTGTGGAAGACAGATTTTGATCCTTTTACAGCACAGTCCAAAATATGGCTACTGAGCAATAAGTCCCCCTGAGTTCAGTGGATTCTGGAAAGTGGATTCTGTTAGGCTGCACTTACCTAGTACTAAGCCCCACTGAACTTAACAAGACGTCCAAGTAGACATGAATAAGATTACCCTGTAATTAAATATGAAATAAAATAAAATAAATTGGGACATTTTTGTTCTTCACCGCTCCCTGTCTATTCCTATGGGATTATATTTCTTCACCTCAGACCAGAACTTCATGAGCACTGTAATGCACAAGCTTCTGGATGTGTAGGGTTTTCTCACTCAGGCATAATCTACACCAAGCAGGATATAGCACTATGAAAGTGGAATGGAAGCAGTATATGGTGCATCTTAATGCACTTCAATACTGCTATAAAGCAGTAGAGTGGCTCCTGCCTTTTATATACCACTTTCATACTGCTTTCATAGTGCAATATCCTGCTTGGTGTAGTTTAGGCCTCATACTGATAGAGAGAGGGTGCCTGTTCAAACATACCTTTGCACCTATGGAGCTGTCCCATCCACTGAAATGAAGAGGGATGGGAGAACCAGTTGTTGAGCTTGCCAAAATTCTCTGAAAATCACTATGAAGTTTGTTTTGGCTTACTCCAACTATATTTTTGACATGTTTTTCAGCTCATTCGAACGGGGAAAATGCACATATCAAATGAGGGAAGTACACATTTCTGTACATATTTTTTGAAGTGTAAAAATGTATTTTATTTGAAAAATGCACACTCCATAGTGCACATTTCCCCAAAATATTCATTTTTTGAATCCAGTCACAAATTTGGAAATTTGCCAATATTTCTAAAAAATAAAAAAGGCACCCCTGCTTGAATTAGGTGTTGCAAATGGAACTTGTTCACATGATGTGTGAACAGAAACATAATCCTCATACATCCCTAGAAATGAACAGGTGATGCTCTCTGGATGGAATTGCTCTTTGTGATCATTGGGAGTCCTAAACCCACAAGAATCAATGGATTGTCAATCCTTGCATTCTACCCTGTCATTTCCATCTACTCCACCACCCTCTATTCTAATTTATGGGGATAGTGAGCATTAATTCTGTGGAAGTCCAAACTCTGCCATTTGAATAAATATCAATTAAATACATTTAAACAAACTTATTCATTCTGAGCACAGGTTTGGGTCAGGACTTGCGTGGGTAGACTTTGAAAGTAACTGTGTGTGTTTAGCCAAAGCTATAAATACTCCCATATGGTTTTGTGCTTAGGATGCTGTATTATGGAAGGAACTCATTGTTAGGTTGGGATGATGGTGAAATCCATTTGTTTTGCATTTTGATGTGAACTTCCTGAACCAATACTTTCTGAACCAAAATGCAAGTACATTTCGATATTTGGCGGTTTCTGAATTTTGGGATGCAGTTCCCCCATCAAACAATGCTTACAAAAATGTGCACATCAGAGGAAAGACGACAATGGAACCAGTTACCTAGGGAGGTTGTGGGCTCTCCCACACTAGAGGCATTCAAGAGACAGCTGGATAACCATCTGTCAGGGATGCTATAGGGTGGTTTCCTGCATTGAGCTTGGAGTTGGACTCGATGGCCTTGTAGGCCCCTTCCAACTCTACTATTCTATGATTCTATGAAACTGTGTATGAATTTTCATGTGGACACAATTCCCCCCACCCAAACTGATGTAAAAAGGGGATGAAATGAACTTAAGGTTGGAAACATGGAAAAACTGAGCAACACTGTAATTGATGGTATATCCATTACCTTCTGTTTTAAAGGTGGTTTGGAGGGAAAGTGTGTATATGTTTCCGTTTAGTGTTCTTCTAGAATCGCAAATACAAAGCACCATTTGTCTAGGCCCTTTTTATGGGAGATCCCATAGCTCTGTAGAAGAGCACCTACTTGGCATGTAGAAGGTCCCAGATTCAGTACCCAGTATCTCCAGGAGGTGCTGGGAAAAACTGCCTGAATCCTGGACAGCCACTGCCAATCAGTGTCAGTGTAGATAATACTGAGCCAGATGGACCAATGGTCTAAGTCATTGTAAAGCAGTATCCTATGTTTCTAGCCAACTGCGCACTCAAAAGCTATCTTTCTTCCACAAGTAAACTCTGTAAAAAAAAACACCATGGTGCTATGATCACATACTATCTGTTTTTCTCTGTTAGGCAGCAATTAATACCCACTGTTCCTGGACTATATTCACAGCAAAGTAATATAACGGGAATCTAGGATAGAGGCTCTCTTGTCCTTTTTACATTCATGGGCCATGCTAAGTAAGCAAAAACGCATGCTAATTTCACATACAATTTACTAGGGTGGACTTCTTGAGTAGCAGCAGATTCCGCTTTATTATTACAGGCTATGGTTATGTTGTTGGCAATTTTCATCAGACAGGAATACTTGGAGACGTACATTTATATTGGGGCATTTTTGTTCAAATGCCTGTACATGTACTGCACACTGTGTTCCCTGTAAGAGAGCCATTTATTGTGCAAACGTTGTTTCTTTTGAGTTCCTAGTATTTGAGCAAAACCTTCCCCACTATTCTCTGCCTGGGGATTTAAAACACAGCTGAATGAGCTGCCTTTTATGCAGCTACATTATAAATGTGTGGTTCTTTTCCTGTTTAAAACATTCATGTTTTTTGTTTTCTTTGTATGGCTGCTCTTCCAAATCAATGACATATTAGGGAGCAATCCTGCCATTAACTATCCATAGGTAAATAGTTAACACCATTTAACGTTGACAATTTTACCCAGGGCCCTCTAGATATTCTGGCCTTCATCATTTATCATTCCTTGCTATTGCCTATTCTGTCTTGGACTGATGGGAATTGTAGGCCAAAACATTGGGAGTGCCACAAGTTGCCCATCTCTGACTAACCATTTAACCTTGAAGGACCGCCTGCGGGCCCTAAGATCAACCATGGAGACTCTCCTCGCATGCCCACCAGTATGATCTATTAGGGTGTTTGGAATAAGATAGAGCCTTTTCTGTGATGGCCGCATCCTTATAGGCAAATCGCTCTGCACCTTCCCACCTCCAACCATTTCAAATAGGCCTTAAAGACCCAGGTGTTCCAGTCTGCTTTTCAGTGAATGTATGCTTCTTTTAATATATATTTTTTTATAAATCTGAGGTTTTTATTGCTTTTAAATGTTCTAGATTGCTGTTTCAATTAATTATCTTTTATAGTCTTTTGTTTTAAAATTCTACCCTGTGTGCCACCTTGAGAAGGATTTCTCTTGAAAGGCAGTATATAAAAAATTAGAACTAAATAATAAATGAATGCTATTGAGGTGTGAGCACTGTGCACTGTGACAGTTTGGCCATATCTAGACCTAAGGTTTATCCCTGGATCATCCAGGGGTCAAACCTGTTCAACTAGGTGACACACAGGGGATCCTGTGCTCAGGCAGGGGCGAACCCTGGATGATCCCAGGATAAACCTTAGGTCTAGCTGTGGCCTTTGTTGCAGGTTCCAGTTTTAGAATTTCTTTTTAAAAATCCAGCAACCAATAAAACAGGTAGTAGTAGTAGCAGCCACTAATGTACATTGTATGTTTCACAGTGGCAACAACAAAAACAAAACAGGTCCCTGCCCTGAGGACCATGCTATTTACAGTCTGACAATGGGGAAAACAACAGAGAAAGGATAGGAAGGGAAAGGAGGAGGAGGAGGAATATATGCAAATGCTTTTACATATATCAGTTAGGGATGAAAACTAACAGATTTAATTAAAGGTTTCCTGGGAGGATTGTGTTTACACGGTTCCTTTGATGGCCTGGTACATGAGCATGGCAGTTGGAAGAGAAGCAAACAGGGGTGCAACACGACTGGCTACCCTCACAACACAACACTGGCTACCCCTCCCCCCCGCCCATCCTAGCTTCCACAGTCAGAAATAAATATTTGAACTGAACTATATCCAATAACCCTCATGTGACATCAGATCCAGATACACTTCTTTTGGATTATTGGCTTTAAAGGACACAGCGAATGTTGGATGAAATTCTGTGTAAAGCTTTCATGGTCGGAGCGCCATATTGTCATCCATTTCTGCATTAGAAATACCAAACAGATAACCAAGAGGAATTCTAATGATCAGGTCACATGATTTTGTTTCAAGTGGAAGAGGCCTAATTTAAAACAACCATTCCAAACTCTTTGACTCAAAAGGATTTTACTGCTCTGTTGCTACCTCTGCCAGTTTGCCAGGAGATACCGTGTGTGTGTGTGTGTGTGTGTGTGTGTGTGTGTGTGTGTGTGTTTTTATCTGAAACCATGAATTCACATTTTATCTGTGGAAGTAAATTCACATTTTACATGGAAGTGCAGGGATTCCCCCCCCCCCCGTTTAAAGCAAAGATGCATGCTCCCCTCCCCTCTTCTCCTGAGGTTTAACTTTCCATGCTTGATTTAACAATGGTTGGATTTCTTCCCCTTTCTCGTGTGCTTTCTCCTTTGGGACAGCGTGTCAGGAACCAGCAGCTGTCTTTGGAACTAATAAGCAGAATGCACGGTGACTTCATTAGCCACACACATCACAGAGGCCTAATCCCCGTGCGCTCCTCCTCCTGTGTCAGAGCGCTGGATCCTCTGCATGTCTAGCTCTTCCACAGCAACTTGTTAAACACTCGTTTCTCCACGAAGACACACATTGCTATTGCGGAGCAGACAGAACTGTATATATATATATATAATCTTTAGGGAGTGATTCACTGAACAAAGATCTGACTGTGTCTGACCTGGAACTTTTCACAGCCGGAAGTTTGTGGGACAGTCAGCGCGACACAGACGAAATGAAGTTTACTAGTCTTCATGGGCTGCAGTTCAAAGAGGCAAATGACAGTGCAGAAAGATGAGACCAAAACTGTTGTGGTACCTTCGGTGATATTATAATTTTAGGTGGGATTAGAATTACGTTTTCACAACCTGGGTATAACATTTGCAAGTGTCTAAATATACCTGAGTAGTAATACTAATTTTGAGTAGTGCTTGAATCCTAGCATAGTCTGTAAAGCCAAGTTATTGTTTGCTAAGCACTAAAGTCAATTGGAGGACTCTCACTGGGTTTAAATGGACCTGAAATGCATTTATAGTCTGTCTTGTAAACATCAAACTACACCTGAATCCACTTTGTCTCAGATCATGATGTCTGGCTTCAGTTATTGCAATCACAAATGTAATGGAATCCCTCAAATTATGATGGTATTGTGATTTTGTGTTTTTTAAATCCACTTATTTTGACATCCTAAAAGGTTTGGGGTAGATGAAATGCTTTCCAGTAGAGTCAACATCTTTAAAACAAAAAAAATCCTGCATTTAATAGTGAAGGAATACCTCCATTGTGTGCTGGGCTACATATGCATACAGCACAAAAGGAAGGAGAAAGTACATGGGAGACCTCAACACAGCCAGAGTGATGAATGAAAGCGGAGTTCTTCCCCAAAATTCCAGAAGCCTTCTGTGTTCAGGGTGGCTCAGAACACATTACTATGAATCCATCAAGTCAGCATTCAGCCTTTTTTTAACACAAGGGGAGACATCTAAAGCACACTGTGGTTTGATGCATTGGTTTACTTGGAGCGGGTCAGTGACTCATAACTTGATCATGCCCCAAGGGTGCATGCAGACATACATTAAAAACAGGAATCATTGTTTATTTATTTATTTATTTATTTAGAATATTTATATACCGCTCCTCATTGAAAAAATTTCGGAGCGGTGTACAAGGTAAAATGAAAATAAAAACAGAATAAAACAGTTTTATTGTGGGGCAGTTTCCCCAACAGGGTTAAGTCTGAATTCCCTCTGCTTTCATCAGATATACATACCTCTGCAGCAAAGGCTGATTTCAGTTTTGCTCCTGTTCCTATGCTTCTTGTGGACTCCTTCTTCTTCTTCTTCTTCTTCTTCTTCTTCATCATCATCATCATCATCCTCCCAGAGTGCAGGACACGGAATAACGGGCTCAAGTTAAAGGAAGCTAGATTCCAGCTGGACATCAGGAAAAACTTCCTGACTGTTAGAGCAGTATGACAGTGGAATCAGTTACCTAGGGAGGTTGTGGGCTCTCCCACACTAGAGGCATTCAAGAGGCAGCTGGACAAGCATCTGTCAGGGATGCTTTAGGGTGGATTCCTGCATTGAGCAGGGGGTTGGACTTGATGGCCTTGTAGGCCCCTTCCAACTCTGCTATTCTATGATTCTTCTTCTTCTTCTTCTTCTTCTTCTTCTTCTTCTTCTTCTTCTTCTTCTTCTTCTTCTTCTTCTTCGCCTGCCTGCCTGCCTGCCCGCCCTGCTTGAATAATTATGCATTTAAACAATAATTATGCATTTAAACTTGATTTTTAAAAACTATTTTTAAGCTGGAAAAATGCTTTAGGGAGAGGGTAGTTAATGATGTCCACAGGTGTCTACCAATCAACACTTGTCACTGCCCTATCTGTTTCAAACTGAGCTTCATCCCTAGCAGGACCACTGTTTGGTTCCTCCTCCTCCCCGTCCCCCTCCTCCTCTTCCTCCTTCTTCTTGGAAAGAGAGAGAAGCAGTGGGGAGGGACAAAGAAGCAGCAATAGGGAGTGAAAGAGGACGGAGTAAGAGGGAAATGGAGAGAAAGGAACAGAGGGAGGGAGGGTGTGCCTTTGTGAAAATAAAATAAGAAACCCATTATGCTTATAATTTGAAGTTGATTTTCACAGTCTAAACTTTTCCTGTAATATAAAACAAAGAGAGGATTCCATTCAAATGTCTGTTCTCCAGCACAAAGTAATCTCATCTGATACCTTTCTTTGCTTTGCTTTTTTCTAGTTTGCAATTTCTGGAAGGAAAATCCTTCCTATAAGGAAGCCTAGATTTCTGCCAGTCAAGGGGAAAACTATTCCCATTGGAACACTGCAAGTAGGCTTGGAAGTGAATATTTGGCTGAAACAAAATGCTAGTTTGGATAGGAGCCTCCTTCTCTACCATTTAGCAGTTAGGCTTTCCAGAGCATACATACAAACGCTCTTTGCATTCTCTCGGTGTCTCATAATTTAGGAAATTGACATCTGCAGTAACCATGACATGCATGTGCCTAATACATGGTAGCTATCTTTTTTCTTTTCTTTTATCATTTTATGACTCAGAAGCATTGGCCAATTTCAAAATCGTATTTCAAGACTTGTTTTAAAATATAGTGTTTCCTTTGACCAAGACCACTTACCCAAAAGATCTGCAACTGATGGATAGATTACTGCATCTAAATGCTACCTCCGATGGAATAATCATAGAAAAGCTGAGAGCATTTTACCAAAACCTTTGCCAAGGCTGTTGAGAATGATATGGAAAGACAAGCAAATCATACTTTGTGCTGGATTGAATGCCAAGATTGCAACCTAGACTGAAATCTAGTAACTTAAACCTCTGCTTCATATGGCAGCCAATAGTCTCTGTGGGAGCCTAACAGCAGCATCCCAATAGATGCTTCTCCAGTTTTCAGGGAGGAATCCTTCTGGATTAAAAAATACCACGGCACACAGCCATCGCACATGGTGGCAATACGTAACAGCACTTCTACTTTTCTCCCAAGAGATTTTTTGAAAGGGATGGTCTAGAAAGGCATCTGTTCATTCCAATTACTCCAGAAGACTTGTTAAGATGTGTTGACATGGTAGAAAAAAGAAAATAATGGGTGAAATTTGGGACCAGTCAAGGTAAGCTTAAACAAAAAGCAAATGCACTTTTAACAGTAGGAGCGCCAGACTGAAGTGAATTATACTGTGGCTGTAATCCTAGATCTCTACTTACCGAGGTGTAAGCCCCACGTGAGGTCAGTATGACTTACTTCTGAGTAGACATGTATAGGTCTGTGTTTTAAGTGTAGATAGATAGATAGATAGATAGATAGATAGATAGAGATAGATAGATAGATAGATAGATAGATAGATAGATAGATAGATAGATAGATTCTTAAATTAAGCAAAGAAATAAGCAAGTTTAGAAAAAGTATCCTGGTACAGTGTGGTCTATCTCCATGCAGAATCACATTTCCATGTGCAAAATACACACCAGATCAGACCCTGTGCATGTTAGAAGGTGCCTCACATTCAACATCTGAGGCTGTACACATGCTGTTGACAGTTATAAAGATATTGAAATAGGGGCTTGCTTGGAATGGCACTTTGCAGAACAAGAGATTAAAAGAGAATTTTTCACTTATTGTTTATTATAAATTTTGGCCAAAGAAAAGAAAGAAATGTGGTTACATAGTTTTGAGTGTGTGTGTGTGTGTGTGTGTGTATGAAAATACAGATTTCTAAGAACTGTACATAAACTTTAATAAAAGCAGATCAAATATCCAAATAAGTATCCATTCACAGGTGGCATCTATACACAGCTGGTTCAAATGTTGAAAGCATTGTAAGATCTTCAATCCATTGCATTATAGGAGGTGAGCATTTATCCATCCAATGTTGTAATATAGTCTTTTAGCTGTCAGAAGAGCATAGAGAATCTGTTTGTGCTGACCATGCGTTAACTTCCAGGAGGCAGGTAGAAAATTTAAAAGAGCATGTACAGCAGTAAATATTAAGGAGTGTTCCAATATGGCTAACAAGGTTAGACTATAATAATTCATACAAGAATGGTTGTTATTGTTTAGAAATCCATTCAGGCTCCAACAGTGAAAGCAACATATGGTGTTTTTAGGAATACCCACATAATCTGAACAGGGAATATA
Organism: Elgaria multicarinata webbii; assembly: GCF_023053635.1. Lineage (NCBI taxonomy): Eukaryota > Metazoa > Chordata > Lepidosauria > Squamata > Anguidae > Elgaria > Elgaria multicarinata. Next base: position 73,776,642 of record NC_086175.1, read on the forward strand.
AAGTTCTCAATACTGAATGTTATGGTTTTCCAGCGCACACTATTGATCATATTAATGTAAGTGTACATTGTTGGTTATATCCAATATTTAGCTAACAGGAAAATTACAACAGTTGGCATTGTTTTGCTAGTGGCTGCATGATCACTAGCAGAAAAACTAAGGGAAACAACACCTAGTATAATGAGTTGTGCAGTGCCTGGTGGAGTGGATTGTGGAATGCCTTGAACAATGCCTATGGAACAGCTTGTGCAACACCTTGTGGAATGACCCGTGGGAAGCTTGAGCAATGGCTTGCAGAATGGTTTGTGCAGAATCAAAATACTGGATTTTGATATGGCAAAATATTGTATTTGGCTAGGATGAAAACAGGATTTCGGCAAGTAGTAGAAGCTTTGCACTAGTGGAATGACACCACTGGATACAACCAATGAAACAACAAAGGAGAATTTCCTGTTCCATTCAGCATACAATCCCATACCAGAGCGGAAGAATCCCAAACTTCAGCCACTAAAATCTGACTTTTCCTAAACATTCATCAAATAGTTTTATTAGTAAACTTCTAGTTACAGTAGCTGTCATTCAGCTCTACACGCTTGCACTTAATTTAGGATTCCCACCCACCCCCACATCTCGGGGGGGGGGAGAGTAAACACCCAGGATATTTTCCGCTCTAAACACGCCTATTGGAAATAGTTCTGGCCAATTCATGATTCTGCTTTGTTTTTTAAGTTAGTATGATGACACTCTTAAGCTGCCTCCCATTATAGCTTATGTGGAAATTTATGATGAATATTTCCTTTTTTCTTGTTCTTTATTTGTCCTAATTGATAATTGGACCATAAATCCTGGACATCTTCCATGAGAGCAGCCATTGATGAGTTTTCACTCTTTCATTCTCCCTTCTTCTCCCTCCCTCCCTCCCTCTCTCTCTCTCTCTCTCTCTCTCTCTCTGTCTGTCTGTCCAGTTAGCAAATTGCACCATATGTAATGTAAAACAAACTAAGTTGGAAGCCTGGCTTCTTATTCCAAACCCTGACATGTAGGAGAGTCACTGAGAGATATCATATGGTCTTCTGGCAAAAGTACAAAGTGGCTCTTGCTGTTTGATCTACTGTCTTAAATTTAAATGCAAAATCTGATAATTGGGTCAGGCAGGAGAAGAAACTGACTAATAAAGCTCTTTTCATTTCCTTTTCCTATATGTTCTCGTTTCATCTTTTCTTTTCTTTTCCTGCTCAGATGATCTTGATGAGCAACAGTAAGTTCATAGTGAAAAGTTCAAACGTGGACCCTGTCTTGTACGTATCCCCTTCTTCTAGATCCCTGATCTATTTTTTTGAACATGAACCCTTTCCATGACTTCCCTGCTATTGTATTAATGTTCCACATCAAATCTCAATTTTTATGAGCCAATGGAATCAAGTAAATAGGGACTGAGAAAACTTGAATTTAAATACCATTGAGCTAGGAATGGCTGACTAGCCTCAGACAAATCACCCTCAAGACTATACACATGAATGCACTCACGAACAAGCACACACACGCACACACAGAGAGAGTTGGTTTTATTGCATATAATCATAGATTCTTGCAATTTTGCTGAGAGAGGGAGTCACAAAAGGAAAAAGGCAGAACAAGTCAGATCAGTATATCACGTGCATAAGCTACAGCAACAGTTTTTAATACCTTTAATCTTTTTAGCAGCCACTGTAAATAAGTCTACTTGATTAGTCACGTAAGGACCCATATCTACAAGTGGTTGACAGATCTGCTCAGCCCAGGTGGACTGGGGCCAGTTACAGAAAACATGACTCCCTTGTTACAGCAACTTAACTGGGTTACTCGTCTGTTTCTGGGCAGAATTCAAAGTCCTATATGGATTGGGACCAGGCTATCTGAAAGACACTTTCTCCTGTATAAGCCTGTCCAATTCTTAAGATCTTCTGGAGAGGCCCTTTTTTCCTTTCTTTTTTAGACTGATGCCTTCGGAGGTGTGTTTGGTGGCAATTCAAGAGAGGGCCTTTTCAGTGGTTGCTCCCAGGCAGTGGAACTCCCTTTTGAGGGAGGGTAGGTTCACTCCCTTTCTGCTATCCTTCTGACAGCAGGCAAAGACCACTTTAGTCAAGAAGGCCTTTGGACTGTAAGTGTGCCTGTGGGATGGGTGCTGTCTTTATTCTGTAACTTTATTGTATTTTAATGTGTTACTTTCCTTCAAACTCATTTCCCATCTTTAAATTCACAGTGGTCTGCCGTGTGTGTATGTGTGTGTGTGTGTGTGTGTGTATGAATCTAATTAGGAATGTAATGAACTTAGCACAACTTTCAAGGTCATCCCTTGAAAAGCTATGCTTTTTATTGAACAATTTTAATACATATTTATTTTTATTTATTTATTTATTACATGTTTATACCGCCCAATAGCCGAAGCTCTCTCGAAGTATGTAACTTTCAGAACTGCTAAATTTCTTGTGCTGGCCCTGCTCTTGCACGCACAGACCAAGGGGACAAATGAAAGTAACACATCTATGCGAAATTATATAATGGCTGAATGCTAATTACGACAAACTGGACTTGGACTTGGAAATACAATAGAAAGATGATGATGATGATGATGATGATGACGAGGATGATTAATGAAGTTAGGTGTCATCAAACCAAATTCAACGATATATTTGGAAATGAATGCTTGTTTAGGCTTTCTTTCAATGCCAAAAAATATTTTTATTGTACAATCTCTACTGTAGACAATTTAAGCAAAGACAGAGGATCGGACTTCAAAGGCCAGATGAGATAAATGAAAACTCAACTTCCTTTTCAAGTTCAATCAGATTAGAAGCAAAGGGACTGGGACACTGCAATCCCATACATGTCTACTCAGAAGTATGTCCCATTCCCAGGTAAGCATCTTCAGGATTGCAACCGAAGGCTCAGTGCTACTGGACAGTAACAGCCCAGTTGTTTTTCTGTGTGAGGGAAAACTGCTAGACTACAAGAACGTATTCATGGTCAGGCTCAGGACTTAACTGAGATCATTCACAAATGGCCCACGTTATTGAGTCCTTTCGTTCCCTGTGCTTGTATCCAAATTTTAGCCAAAATATAATGCTCTAATCTTCAAAGGAAGCATGAACTAACTTAGAAAGCGGAAGTGAGCCTCCAAGGTGATTGACGATTGCATGCACTCCATCTCTCATTTATTTAGTCTAAAAAGGCTCTTTAAAATCTTGGCTGTCGTACTGGTGTATATCATGCTGGGTGGCCGCTAGAAAAGACACATCAGCTCTGTTGTGATTGCATTAGAAAGCCTTCTAAAGAGCGTAGAAAAGGTCACCAAAGCAGCTGAATGTTGGGAAGAAGGGACTGAACGATAGAGATTTAATTGATCATTAGGGTCCCTGCTATGGCATACTTAACACAGAGAAAGTGCGTCGCAGCAGAATTCCTGAATTGTAAGAGCAATCTATTTTATTGCATTATAATTACCTTACTAATGACTGAAGTTCAACTAATTGCACTCTTACATCTTTGCTGTACATCTCACCTCAAAAGGAGCAACTGTTGAAGTAGATTCCCATCAACATAAACAATGACTGAAGTGACCAGAGGGTTTGTCCATTAAACAGTGCTGCCCCATCTTCACTGGTTAGTTTCAAGCCTACCCAGAAGCCATCACAGATGTACAAAATCACAGATGTACAAAAGTTGTGCCCTCTGTACATGCTCAGGTGCATTCTCCTATTTAATGTTTTTTCAGGTATGCCATTGATGAGCCCAATTTTAGCCTTAGCCATCCCAAGGAGAAATAGGCATAGCTGCAGATGATCTCTGAACTTCTCTGCCAGCATAGTTGTAAGGCTCATAAACTAATTGTATTCTGATCCAGACATAAATCATTTAATCATTTAATTCTCAAGTGCAAAGAATGCTATTGAAATAAAGTTGCTGATGTACCAGCATACATAGGTGTCCACAATAGACAGCAAGGGAGGAGTTGCCCCCCTCCGGATAAACCATAATCCCCAGATTCCCAGCTTTCAATGGGACAAAATAATGTCCCAAGATATGACATTAAATGGGCAGGCACTATTCTTCCCATTTGTTTGAAGAGAAACTAGCCTTACCTGCATCTTTCAGTGTTTTTAGCCAATGAATGAAGTCACACGATGATTGGCACACCTGCAGTCTAGAGAGATAACTTCCTAGTTCACTTTAAAAACTTTGGGTGGGAAGTGATCACTGGCCCATAACAAGCAAGTCAGAAATTGAAGATTTTAGTGTTACTGTAATTGGGCAGTAGTGTGTCTATCCAAACATAAAGGGAGCAGCTAAGACAGGAATTCATGGTGTTTGTTGCTGAGATCTCCTTTTTTTAACAATTATTTCTTAGTTTGTAAACATTTTAAAAATTAGCATGCCAATAGATGCAGAAGATGTCTATCATTTGTACCCAAATTGCAGGTGGCAGAGATATGGTTGAGAGAACGTGTGTTACACTAGTCCTGCAAGGTAGCCCAGCGTTGTTATGCCCATTTTGCTGCAGGGGGTTAGTTAGAATCCACTTTTGTTAGGGACATGCAGCGAATGTGGGGCTGTGACATTCATGGTAGGACATGTGCAACTTATTAAAGGCTAGAGGGGATTCTGATGAATGCATATATGTATATAGGTTTAAGAGAACTTGCAAGTTTCATTTTTTTATTTCATCCTGGAGGACTGGATAGAACTTCTCCCTCTCTTTCTCAGTGCAAACCTTGGAGTTGAGGCAGTGGGCCATGCTACTCCCCATAAGTTGTGTTTTCTCATGTATTAACTTTGTTGTGAAAGTACCTGAATTTCTTGGAAAGCAGTCTCTTGTGTTTCCTGGACTGCCAACTTGAGCAGGTAAATTCACCCTCCATATTAATCACACTGAAGGACATTGCAGGGGTGAAAAAAGAAGGGAAATAATTGAGAGTTTCACCTACAGGGGGAAAGATGTTGTGTGGACGCTATGTGAGAAAAAACAGAGGAGTAGATCTGGTGTACAAATTTTCAAGTGTACCTATCTCAGTAGACTTGCTTCCCAGGCCTTCGCAGTGCTCAGTCACCAGATCTCTCAGAAATGATAGGCCGTTTCTGTGATGCTATCTGGGCTCTTTTAAAAAATGTTAAAACCAGGAACAAAATATGCAGGTTCAGGAAAAATATGCCGTTCCAAAGGAATATTTGTGCCATTAAAATTTTAAGCTACGGAAATATTGTATTGTGTTAGCTGATATAACAAGTGGGTAATAACAATGTGAAAAATAAGTTGGGTAGTCAAGTCTCCTTTTGAACTCTAAACACTGACCAAATGAATCCATTTCTCCTTTCCCAGCTATACACTCCCCACAGATAACCTCCATTATTATTATTAATAATAATATTTATTTATATAGCGCCATCAAGTTTTCATGGTGCTGTACAGAAAAAAAGAGTGTTCACCAATGATTCAAAGATGATATTATTGTAGATTAGAACATGGGACCATTTTCCTGAGAAGTCGTGAAATTTTCAATGTTATCAGCACTGGCATTAGGGGTGTGCAAGCTGGGCAGTTAACTGGGGCACAGAGCTGAGTGAGGCAACAAGCTGAGTTCAGTGCGTGTGTGTGTGTTTAATGTACTGTGTGCAGTAAGCTAGGGTGGCAAAAAGCAAGTGTCTGACCCAAAAAGCAAGTGTCAGACAACATGCTAAGCCATGGTGGCTAAGCATTTTGAGCTAAACATTATGGCTTAGCGTGTCCTGTGAATCATGATTTAGTGCATCATATGAACCATCCCTAACCATGGTAGCTACATAACCATGATTTAAACATGCTCACTAACCATTTACTGCAAAAGGCTTAGTGTTCTAATCATGTCTTAGTGTGACCCAGGCCCTCTATAACTTTTTTGTCAAGGTTCTACAAGTTGGTTCATGCTAACGACAAAAATAGATTTTTCCTCCTGTCATGGTCCAGCAAGGCCCTGTTCCATGAGCTGAAGAGAAAGCAGACAAAACAATACGCCCACACTCCTTTTTGCTCTTCCCTTCCCAGGGCCATTTCCAATGCTACCAGATGGAACTGTTTATTTCTCTGTCTGTTTCCACCAAACCAGCTTTAAACCCCTCTGCTTGTCAGGAATCTAATTTAGATAGTGTGGAGGATTGGCTATTAGATGTAGGGAGAGTACCAAGAGAGAAAGAGAGAGCACAAAATTTCAAACGACAAAATTTAAATTTTACTGAAGAAAAATGCCACTAGGATTTTTTAAAAAATCTGAATGGATACATATTAGGATTGTGCAGAGCAGGTCTTCTCCGCCCTGAAATTCAGAGAAGTGCTCTGATGAGGTGCTTCTTTTTAAAAAAAATTCTTTGCCCCGCTGTTCAGAGGGGGCCCATCTCTCTACACCACCAGATTACTCATGAGAAAACCGCTCCATTTTCAGAGAGCGGTGCTGGTATAATCAATTGGAATTAACCAAAAAAAATGCATACATCTCTGTCATTTTTAAAGATAAAGAGACGAAACGTTGCACTATGATAGCTCTTAAGTAGGGCTTTAGGCATGCCAAGTTTGAAGCAGATACCTTCATCCCACTGAATTAATCTTACATTCAACACTGTGTTCAAGATAAAGCTATCAGTAATCCAAAAGGAAGGTTGTGGGGTTGGTTGTGATGTCCATGATATTTTCAATTACTAAACAATGGTGCAGAGTATGCCATATTATATGATGCATGGTAGCCTACTGGGAAAGCAATCAAAAGTTCTACTGGATAATTCATTCAAAGAAAAACACTGAAACTCTGAACTTCGAATGCTACATAAGAACATAAGAGAAGCCACGCTGGATCAGACCATGGGTCCATATAGTTCAGCATTCTGTTCACACACTGGTAAATTAGCTGTTGACCAGGAATCCATAAGCAGAACAACTGGTATACATAGGCTTACTGCCTCTGCTATTGGAGGTAGCACATAGTTATCAGGACTAGTAGCCATTGGCAGCCTTCTCCAGGAGAAGAGGGGAGACATTAAGTTGGTGGCAGTGAATGGATATGTCATGGAAGTTATATGTAGCATGGAAGGAGCTAACAAAGGCATGTCTTTAATTATGATTCTTAATCTCATGGCACAGTATTTCAGTTTGTGTTGCATAAAGTTGGATACCATTTTTGCTGACATTTCAAAAGCCCTCCAACTTTCTACTTAAACATCTTCTTCTGTTGTATGTGTTTTCATTAAGAACAGGGAGGGCAGAATGAGGAAAACACATTCCTTTAGTTCTAAATGTATGTGAACACAAATGATCTTGACAGTTTGCAAAAATGAAATACCCTTGCCTTCTCGGATATTAAAGAAAAACAACCAAATGTTCCCAGTAGTTCCTTAACACAATTACTTGATTAGAGAGAGGCATTTCATTTCCTAACCGCTACAGGAATAAGCAATATAGCTGTCAATAATTTTGCAGTCGGGCTGTGGATCTGGTGGCCAGCATCTGACCACATCTCTACATGGTCATTAATGCATTTCCATCAGCACTTAAAAATGCACCCAGCAAAGCCTTCAGCACCTTAAGGGATTTTTCTGGTGTGCTAGTGACCTTTTCCTTCATCAATTTCCGGAATGTTTCTCCGCTCCTGAATATGCAACACATCATAATGCTTTACATCAGGCCTCCACTTAGTCATATCGTGTTATGATCAAGGCTACCTTTTCTCCTGGTTTCATTTAAAATCTAGTGACTGACAAGGTCTGGTGGATACAGTTCTCATAACTGGCCATAACCCAAAGCTCAGTGATGCTCTGAATGAGGCGTCCATGGAGGTCCGTGCTAACTAGGCCTTTCAACATTGGGAACGGCTCCATATGCATGTGCCCCTGTTGCACACTTGGAGCACTCTGGAAGAGAACATGATGTAGTCCATATTTGAAGAAAAATGCTTCATATTCCCACAAAATCCTTCACATGAATGTTAGAGATATCAGATTAACAATAAAAATTGTTCTATAGGAAATATTATTTTGACTTTTAGCCCCTCAAAGATGGAAATAAAACATCAATAAAAAGTAGCAACATGACACCAGTAAAACAGCATATCAATTAAAAGCCATTTTATCATTTGTCTTGATTCCTACTTTGGTTTTATTCTGTTTTAAACTTATAGTTTTTATGTTAAGTTTTACTATGTTATTATATTTATGGTTTTTAATTTTGTTTTGTGAACAATCCAGAGAGCTTTAGCTAATAGATGGTATAGAGTGCCATAAATTAATTTAAATAAATAAATACACTTGAAACAGGTAGGGTTTCAAAACTTTTAAAAATGCCACAACTGTGGGAGCCAACCACACATCCCGTGGGAAGGAGTTCCATAAGTTAGGGGGCACAATTGAGAAGGCCCTGACCATAGTGCCTGCTAGTCTAATTGACCTTAAAGTTGGTCCAACTATTTATTTATTTAATTTATTTATTACACTTATATACCGCCCCCATAGCCAGAGCTCTCTAGGTGGACATGTGGGTGATTAAGATGTGCTGCCATATGCCTGGGCAAAGAGGAAAGTCTTAACCTGGCGCCAGAAAGATAGCAGCGTTGGCGCCAGGCGAGCCTCATCAGGGAGATCATTCCATAGTCACCACCGAAAAGGCCCTGTCCCTCGTTGCCACACTCCGAGCCTCTCTCGGAGTAGGCACCCGGAGGAGGATCTTAGATGTTGAACATAGTGACCGGGTATATTCACTTCGGGAGAGGTCCCAAGCTGTGTAAGGCTTTATAGGTCAAAACCAGCACCTTGAATTGGGCTCGGAAACATACAGGCAGCCAGTGCAAGCGGACCAGAGCAGGTGTTATATGGTCAAACCTTCTGGTTCCTGAAATCAATCTGGCCGCTGCATTTTGCACGAGCTGCAGCTTCCGAACCATCTTCAAAGGCAGCCCTACGTAGAGTGCATTGCAGTAATCTAACTTGGAGGTTACCAGAGCATGGACGACTGAAGCCAGGTTATCCAGATAGGGGTGTAGCTGGAAAAGGGGCGTAGTCTGCATTGCAGGCAAATATGGATGTGTAAAGGGAAGATCAAACAATAGTGATTCATACTGATGGCTGGTTGCAGTTTCAGAGGCAGACTGTCACTGAATACCAGCTGCTGGGACCAAAAACAGGAGAGGGTTACTTCCTCCATATCCTGCTTGTGGCTTCCGCCTAGACCAAGGGTGGGAAAACTCTTTCACGTTGAAGACCAAAAGACATTTTGAAGCAACTTTCAAGGGGCATGTCTATACCATGCAGTTATCCTGGGATCAGCTCAGGAGCATCCCTGTGTGTCCATATGGTGCACAAGGGATCCCGGGGGGAAACAGGGATGGGCAGAGACTTTCCCAGACCTCGGTTATCCTAGTTTCCCCCATGGTCTCAGGAAGATCCCGAACTCTGTGAGGGTATGGATGTCCGTCCTGGCTCCTTCCCACCTCCTCTGGCTTTCAAAATGGACACTGAGCTTTTGGGGGGGCTCTATGCCCTTCAGGGGTGGGAGGGAAGCAATTTTGCCATCCCTGGGATGGCAGGGGGTTGGCCACAGATGGTGTTTTTTTAAAAAATAAAAAAACTTACCTTTTCCCCCGGATTGGGGCCTCACGACAGGGCTCCTCTTCTTAAAAGAAATAAATGGTGCCCACAACATTCCTCCTCCCTTCTGGGATGTTGCATGGCCGTATAGAAGCTGGGGGAGGATTGCGGAAGCAGTTAAGTCTGTGATCCTCCCCCTCCCGCCCACCCGCTACACCCTTAGGTGTAGATGAGCCCAAGGGCTGCATTCCAATGGTGGGTGAGGCCTTAGAAAAAAGGGCTGGGATCAAAAAATACAAAAGACATGTTGTAGCTTAATGCTCTTACAACTAGTAACTACTGTAAGTCTGATGAGAGGCATTTCAGCTTTTTAGAATGAGGAAAACAAATCTGGAAACCACCAAATGATCAGTGGTTGAGGAAAAGAGGTGGGGCCAGGGGAAGGGGTGTGGTCATCTGGGGAATGCCAGGAGGACCAGATTTGACCCCTGAGCCTGAGGTTCCCACCCCTAGGCTAGAAGCCAGTCTCCATGGGAAACACAAAGCTGGACGAGAAGGACCATAAGTCTGATCCAGTACAGGTCTTAGGTTCTCATATGAAAAAAAGTACACAATGACATCACCAAAAAGTAGGGTCACAGATGAGGTAGCACTCTTCCTATATATAAAAGACCCATCGGCCTTCTAATCTGAATGTATATCCCCCTCCCAAAAAATGAATTTTAATGATTTATTGTTTGTTCAGGAATAATAATTTAAAGAGACAAATGAATCTTCCTAGATAAGAACTAAACAATGAGTGGTTCATGGACAACTGCCAGTTTCCCCTAGGAATGGGGGAGAAATTTGTCTAGTTCACATTTAATGTGAATCCATCTAATTTGTACTTCCTGAACCAATATGTGAACTGAAACACAGTCATCTTTCTCTGATTTTTGTAATGCAGTTCTCTGATTTAAAAAAATGCATATGCAAATTGGATATTCAGGGGGGGGGGACATACCAAAAATGTGTTCTGTTAAAGAAAAATGCTTCCATAGTGCACACATTAAGCAAAATTGTGTACAAAAAATGTGTATATTAGGAGAAATGGGCATGAAAATGTGTGCCAAGTTTCGTGCAGCTATTTTTTTAAACAAAACGACAACCTGATACAGAAACAGGACAGAACATATTTCAGATCAGACCAATGAGAAACTGGGAGAAATAAAAAATGACAGCTTCACCTATTCCTCCTTTTCTTGCCATATATCTCAGTTTCAGAAAGAGAGCTTTTGGTCCCAAAGGCAGAAGAGCACTAGAATGTACGGTTTGTACCATCCACAGCCTTCCATCCTGCTATTTCCCTTCACTGTTCAGGCAATGTAATGGGTCAGTCCATGACTTTCATGTTTGGAGATGGCAAATGAGGAATGGGAAGCTGAGGACACATACAGGACCCCCACCCCAGTGATCTACCCAAGCTTGGGTTTTCCTTTTAACTGAGTCTTTTTCTCCCCCACTCCACCCAAGCCATCATTGGCCTGGAAGGAAAGATATACACATGTTCGCTGTTTCACCCTCCCATACTTCTAATCTTCAAACACTTTGCTACTCCAAGCAGAGGGAGGGGGGTGAACTCTTAATAACTGCAGTAAGGAGAGAAGCTAACCATGGCATTCTTTCCTCTAGAAAATTGAGATTTGCATGTGAGCATCTGGCTCTGTGGGGTCTCTGGATTCGCTTGAATGGCCTGCAGAGCTGTGAACTGTCCTTGCATGTGATGCCCCAGCTTCAAATATTGGATTAGTGATACAGTAAGTGTCTGTGCAAAGCATCTGTCTGCCAGTTTATGATAATTTTTTTACATCTTGTCCTTCATAGGTTGGTCTCATCTGTAAAGTGGGAGTGATACCTCTTCCATTATTATATCATGTTCTTGTGAGATTACAGATCCAGGGCGCCTTTTACAGAGATGGCCTGTTCCTCCACCCCACCCCAAATCAGGCATGTGTTAGATGTAGTGATGGCCACCAATTTGGATGGATTTAAAAGGGCGTTGGATAAATTCCTGGAAGAGAAGGCTATCAATGGCTACTAGTCCTGATGGCTAAGTGAAACCTTCATTATCAGAGGCAGTAAGCCTGTATACCCTAGTTGCTGGGGAACATCTGTGGGAGGGTGCTGTTGCACCATGTCCTGCTTGTGGGTCCCTGGTGGACAGCTGGTTGGCCACTGTGTGTTGGACTAGATGGAACCTTGGTCTGATCCAGCAGGGCTCTTCTTATGTTTTGATATTTGAGGCTTAAGTTGGCTTTGTTTTAATTCAGTTCCTAAAGTAAATATAATTTATTTATTTATTTATTTATTTTATTACAGTTATATACCGCCCCACAGCCGAAGCTCTCTGGGCGGTTTACAACAATTAAAAATAGTAAACATTAAAAGTATACAAAAATTTAAAAAACATAAAAACAGTATAAAAACAACAGTATCCATTTAAAAACAACATAATATAAAACCTATAAAATATAATATAAAACAATATAGAACCTGAATTGCCAGGATTATGCATTTCAATTTTCTTACCATAGAATCAAAGAATCATAGAATAGCAGAGCTGGAAGGGGCCTACAAGGCCATCGAGTCCAACCCCCTGCTCAATGCAGGAATCCACCCTAAAGCATCCCTGACAGATGGTCGTACCATTTCCCTCATATTAACAGTATCCCATACATGATACAAAAGGCCTTAGAGAGAGTTTCAAATGTCCTTCTGTTTTACACAATATACAGAGGCAAACCCAGAATTGCCACAGGGTGTACAAGCAGTAGGGAGCCAATCCTAACTTTTAGTTTTTCAGTTTCTGTTTAAATCTGGCACTGAATTTTAAACCTCTGCACTGCCACTAGGTTCTATTTGGTTATTCTTTTTAATTTTTTATACTGTAGTTTTAAACTTTAAAATTTTTATATTGTATTTGATCAACTCGTTTTTTATAGTTTGAATTGCTGTCTTGCTTCCAGAGAGCTTCGGCTATTGGGCAGTATAGAAATGCAATAAATAAATAAATAAATAAATAAATACATACTTCCTAATCTAAGTACCCAAATGACTACACATGTGTACAACAATGTATCATTCACACATTCTATGTACACTCAAAATAATGTAGCTGTATTCCTGAATATGGGTGAAGTAGTTCTTAGCCTTGCGTTTGCAATGTACCCTCTGGAGTTCCTCTATTTAAATGAAGTAATTGAAAAATTGAGAGCCTGGTATTTCTTCAAGCAGGTCCTATAGTTCTGCTTGGGGTGTGGGGAGGGGAGGTAGTAAGGAGGGAATATTGCTTTAACTTCTTGGTTTGCCAAGTCACCAGTGTGGGTTTGCTCTGCTTGTTTTCTCTGATGTAGAGCTACAGAAGGGGATGGGGGGGAGGGGCAGCGGAAACCATCTGTCTAAAACCAGTAAAAATATACAGCTGAAAGGGTAGATTCACTTCATAAGCAGGAAAACATATTCCTTTTAATAATCCAGTATTAATTAGGTTAAATGAAAGGCAGTGGGGAGAAAGAGAAAACAAACTGGGAATTTCACATGGGGAAATCCAATTGGATGCTGGACTCCTGGCTTTGATGTCAGGGAAAGGGGATTAAATATCCACATAAAGAATTGAACTCGGGTGGTCTGTACTTTTTCCTCTCACATTCATTGCAATGTGACAATTGCTTTTTAAACATTCGAAATGTACCATATTCTAAACCAGAAGTTTTTAAAAATGGTGGTGGGGGGGGACTTCAAAGACAGCATTTCTGGGAAGGGTCTGAAGTTCCGGACACAGTTCAAGTTTCTATGTGCTTCACAATTACAAAATATTTATTTGCATAACACTGAATAACTGCTATCTTTCCCCCTCTCTATAAAAGTGTCTCCCTATTGACAGTAAGGTTTCCTCATATCAATGTCCTGAAACAGCAGGTCACAAATAGTTCATTTCCTACCAAAATGCCTCAGTTCATGGAAAAAGAGAAAAGTGACTGTTATAGGATCCTGCCATGATGGAATGGGAACTTCTTGTGATGTTACTTTGTTTTCATTTAAGTCTTTCTCTAAGCATGTGTGACATGCTCAGTAAGGTGCTTCATGTGTGCGCTTGTGAGCCCAATACCAAACAAAAACTCATGGAGAGAAAGCAAGTAATAATAATGCATTACACTTATAGAGAAATTCACAGCCATCGTTGTTATAGTTGTTGTTGAGATAAATGTGATAAGGCTAAAAGAAAATAAAAAGATGCATAGATCTGATTCAGTGTTCTATTTACTGAAAGGGACTTAAGCTGTATGAAAAAAGCTCAGCGTTTATTAAACCACGTGAGATTGGGGAGGGAACCCTATGCTATTGTGCTGCTAGAGCAAATGCTTTGCACTCACAAGGTCCCTGATTCAATTCCTGGCATCTCCAGTTAGAAGGATCTCTGGTAGCAGGGCCAGAGGAGAAGCCATCTTGGGACCCTGGAGAGCTTTCCCCCATCAGAGTAGATAGTTCTAGGTTAGACTAGCCAATAGCCTGAGCTAAACTACATACTACGTTAAGTGCTTAGCGAGTAGCTGATCCTAATTGTTTTCCTTTTTTTTTTACTGTAGTGTGAGCCCATGGAGCCCTGATTTGGATTGAGACTACTGCAAATGTGGGGATAAAACTTCCCTTTCTAAATTGTACCCACACATGCACACACACAAAAAAACAGGGAGGGGGGAAATATGCCAGTGGAAGGGGGAGTTCCTTTAGCCCCCGTGTGAGGAGGCTAGTGGCTGAATGTGCTTGATAGCCCCATCACATCTAGGTCGAAACGCATGGCTCCCGTCGCTTCTCTGTCATCACTCCAAAGTTGCTTCCTGAAAACAGGAAGTAATTAGGCCCATTCAGTCCGGTAGGAGAGATCAGCAACCGGACTTTTTTGGGGAGGGGGAGTTGCGGTGCAATGAAGGCCAGAAGGGATGGAAGACGTGAGAGAGGCAGACGACGTCATGTGAGCAATCTGTGAGTGCCCAGTAACGAGCGTGCAGTAAAACGCTTGCTGGATGGAGCTTTGAATGTGCTGAATGTGGCTGAATGTGCTTGACCGTGTTAGGCTACAGCCACAGAGGCAAGGAGAGACAACTTTGCCTGACCTCCAGCCCTTACTGGCAGAACTAATACCTGTCTTTCCATTTACCACATTGAAAATATGTCTAATTGTTTCAAACCTAGAAAAATAAGCACAGAATGTAACATTATTTAATATCGGTATATATCTTATATGATCTGTGGACCAACTTTGCACTATTATCTAGGTTATGCCTTGTGTAAGTACCCCTCCCATTGGCTCCACTCAAGTTACACTGTCAGAATCTGGTTATATTTTTCCAGAGCTCTTTATGCTACTTCAGTTCATTAAGGCTCTTTCCTTGCCTTCCACTATTATATTATATTCTGTTTTCCACTATTATAATTATTCTCTCTCTCTCTCTTTCTCTCTCTCTCTCTCTCTCACACACACACACTGTAGCTAATAATTATAATACAGATAATCTCTTTAAATTTGAAATATGAAGGGGAAAATGCTGCTCATTCTATAATTGAATCAAAGTAAAAGCCTGTGTCAATCTAATGAGTTTAAATTAGGCCCGATGTTTCTTTTTCAACTATTGGAAAATGTTGGTGTGATGTGGGCTCATTATGACATCTGTTTGGCTGTTTGGGTGGGTGCATGTGGTGGATTGATGTCTTTCTTTGAGAGAAACTGCGGAGCATCATGCGGCTGGTGGTATAATTCATGAACACCCACAGAGAATATTCGTATTTCCTGCTGCTGTATTTTAAATCTTCCCCATTTTTTTCTGAGATTAAATGAAATAACCTCATGAGATACAATAAGACTTTTGTGCAGTGAACAGTGCTTGTTTGATTTTGTATCAGCATTATGTTTTATAAATCATTAGAAGCAAATGCTTTGCATTTAATAAGACTACTCAGCCTGAATCCTACTTTCCAATGTATTAATGACTCAATAGCATACAACTGAAGCCAGAACTCCAATGGATTAGGTGTATTTATATCAATGGTATAAAAGAAAAGAAAAATATTGCTTTGCCAAAACTGTGGGGCAATGATCGTGATCATTTTACAGACAAACATGCAACCAAAAGTGTCTTCATTTTGGCAATGTTTCAAGGGCTTGAAAGGGGTTGAAAGTATTTACTGTGAGGAAAGAATATGTCAGCCCATAGCTAATGCAACAGGCAGACTTTCCCTGTCTTCCCATGCTGTGCTAGCAGACAGTGAATTATCCAGCACCATTCAGTAAAATAGGAAATGTTGTTTTGGTTGCCTCAGCAATGGGCTAGTGTATTCTCTCTTCCTTACCCCATTTTGTGAACCGTCCAGGGAGCTTCGGCTATTGGGCAGTATAAAAATGCAAATTATTATTATTATTATTATTTAGGAGGGCAAGTGGAGGGGTGTGTTGTCCCTCAGTGATATTGCCACATAGCTAAATCTGATTGGCCTCAAGGCATCATAAGCCAATTGTGTGATCCCTGATTGGTTAGAATTGCATAGCAAACAAAAAATGGCACCAAAGCAGCTGAAAAAGCAGCACTCAACAGCAGTGAGCAAGCATGCGCAAGGGGGAGTAAACATTATGAACCCCCTGAAAGTCTCATTTTCACTCCCAGAAATGTGTGCCCCCAAAGAGGTTTTGTGCTGGTCAAGATGGATGTAGTGGGGACCGCTCAAAGAGGGCATTATGTCATGTCTAATTGATATGATCTTGATTGACAGTAGCAACCTCACTGACAAATGGACACAGGGGGACTGTCTATACACTTTAAAAGCCCCACAGTGGCTGTGTGGTGATGCTGCATCAGTTATACAATGCAGCATCACCTCGCAGCCACCACGGGGTTTTCCCCACGAAGCTGTGAATAAAAAATAAAAAAAATCAGGAACTGACCCTGACTTTTTTGGCTGGAGTGAGTCAAATATGGCTTTTTCGCCATCTAACATCACCCCAGCTTCACTGTGGAAGCAATCCCTGGCTGAAGATAACCTCCCTATTCGTCACCAGAAGCCAGATTAAGGGCGGATGGAGATAGAGGACAACTCCAGTACCCAGATGACTGACAGAAATCCAAAGTTCTCCCAGCATGGGGATTACCCAGCGCCACCCCACAATACCAAAACCATGGTGTTTAGGGGGCATGCAGCACCATCAAGGCAGCCCCAGGGTCAAAGGATGTGCCCAAGGAGAACGGCAATCAGCGCAAGGGTTTAACTTAGGAAGGTGAAGAGTGGGAAGGATATGGCTAGTCCTTTCCTGCGGGATGGTACATCTCAAGGGCTGTGGAACGGGACATGACTTGAAGGATTGCTCCAAATGGAGGCTGCCACTATTCCAGCCACTAAACTGTCAGCCTTGTCAGGTTCAGGCTTCTTGACACCCATTCCCATTGCTTAGGCGAAGAGCCTGCTGCTCCTTCAAATTTAGATGAATATGACTATCCCATGGAAAGCAAGACAGCACAAAGGAACAATGTCTACATTGTACATTCCTCTGTGCTGCATTGCTTTCAATGGAATGTATATATTGACGTGCCTCTCCCAATCTAAGGGAACGTCAGCCTGCCTACCTTGACACGGAGGATATGTTTGCTCTCCCCTCCCCTCCAATGACTATCCCCTTGTAAGTGTTTGCATCCTGTCACAAAGGGGTGTGACAAATTGTCAAAAGGGAGAGTCTTGTTTCAGAGGTGTTCACAAAACTTTCCCCCCAACCCCACCCCTGCTTTTGGTTTATTCGTAATGGATATATAAGCAAATAAATTGCCTCTTCAAAGAAAATGTAACTTCCTTTTCTCTCAGCTCCAAATCAGACACCAAAAGATACATCTTCAAAACAAGAGTATTTGCATAAGGGTTATGAAGTAGAATCTGTAATACTACAAACGAGAAGGATCTTGGAATTGTAGATCACAAACTGAATATGAGCCAACAGTGTGATGCGGCTGCAAAAAAAGCAAATGCTATTTTTGGGCTGCGTTAATAGAAGTATAGCTTCCAAAATTGCGTGAGGTACTGATTCCCCTTTATTCGGCACTGGTTCAGCCTCATCTTGAATATTGCGTCCAGTTCTGGGCACCACCCTTCAGGAAGGATGCAGACAAGCTGGAAGGGGTTCAGAGGAGGGCAATGTGGATTCCTGCATTGAGCAGGGGGTTGGACTTGATGGCCTTATAGGCCCCTTCCAACTCTACTATTCTATGATTCTATGTTTCTAAGTACTATGCAGAGCTCTGCTAAATTCATCCCATAATACTTCCAGGGCCTTAAAGTCAAGTGTCTGCAATCCAGCTTTTCTAGAGACCTGGCAATAATTAGCCATTCAGACTACATTTAAAAAAAAAAAAAAAAACACTACCTGAAGGTAGAGAAACAATTCTAGACCGTTTTTCAAAGTAGTCAGTAAATATTTCTTGCAGCTTTTACATGCTGGGTTCTTTTCTTTCTTTTCTCTTTCTTTTTTACTGTTTTAAAAAAACAACCCAGTGATTGACTAGTGTTCTTTAAAGCAAACTTGGTTGCTTGAAAAAGATAAGTAGGGTATGGGGCCTGTACATCATTCTAACATTTAATCTGTTTCTAAGCTCTGTTGCGTTAATACAGATTCTATTTCCATTTACAATCATGAACATCTGTGCCACAGGAGACAAGTTTGCTACCAAGCACTACTGTTAGATTTTGCGCCAGCAAGTTCCATGGCTTCATGTGGTTTGTATTTTGTTCTTTAAACAGTTAACGATTTTTTTGGTCTCTCTTCCAGAAAAGTTTAAATTTAGCCAAGATAAGCGCTAATAGGAAACATATTAAAGAAATGAGAGAACTCTTTCTTAGAAACCATTGTAGGTAAATGCCACATGTTTATAAATAAACAACCAGGACTTCATACACAGTATATATTGCATTTCATTTTTACCTTCCAATTTATCCTGAGCAAGGATGAACCAAGGCTGAAAGTTATGTATATCAAAGCAGCAAACCATTTAAGCATGCCCATATTTCAATCATGTTGTCTGGCTTCCATTAAATTAATTCAAAGTCTTTCCATGGTTAGATAGGATACACAGATAAAGCAACAAATGTAGAATGGATATAAATTTGCATGACTCAAGGCATACAATAAACCAACCAGTCATAACTCTGTCAGTCCCGTTGTAATAAATGAGAGCTTAGTATTTCTGGGTGCTGTCCAATTCCTTTCAAAACGGTGAAAATTCTGCCATTGACTTCCGCTAAGGGTGAATGACATGCCACTTTTCACCATCACACGTCACCATCTTATTGCTGGGTTACCATCACCAGCAAGATGATAGACTAGGTCAAGTATTTATTATTTATCTATTTGTTACATTTTCATCCCACCTTTTCTTCCAAGGACCCTAAGCCAGCATAAATGTTCCTCCTCCTCCTCTCCATTCCCTCTACACCTCCCAGGATCCCTGTCCATTGCCTATGCTGACTGGGGTTGATGGGAGTTGAAGTCCAAAACATTTGGAAGGCACCAGGTTGAGGGATTCTAGTTTACATTATCTCTAATTCCCGTGCACGCACACACACACATACACACACATTTTCTTGCTATGGCTGTTTCCTTTACAGAGTCACCTTCATTATGGTGTTGCCCAAAATATAGCTGGTAATTAAGCCCTAATTAAGAAGCATATATTTCCATAAAGCTGAAATTGCTCCAGATAATGTGAAGAAGGAACAGGACCACCTCCCTAACCCCCAGTGTTGATTTAAAATACAAACATCAAATATGAACTGACAACTACTCTACTCAAATGGCAACTGTCAGTGGTGCTTCCAGGTTTCAAGGGGCCTGAGCACTGGGCGCTCAGGGGCTTCTCCCCCTGCCACTGCTTAGATTTCTCTTTCCACACCACTATTTCTCCCCCACCCCAACTTGCTACCAGCTTGTTTACTTGCTTGGCAGACATGGCAGCTGACCACGTTATCATCCCAGGCTGGTGGTCTCAGCAGCAGCAGCCCAGATAGCTTGCTGCTGATGTGAACATGACACTGGCAGGAATTGGGAAGGGAATTACTCTGCATAATCATGTCATGCATAAGTACCTTAACTGTCTCTCAGTTCCAAAAAAGGCAGCAGCCAACCGCCCAGGCTGCTGCTGAGATCTCAGTTAAACTGCCTCTGGGAGCAGTGCGACTAAATATTAAAGTGCATTTTTTACCAAATCCAAGCAGCAATTTTGCACTAGGTTTCATTACCCCCACCCCTGGATTGGGACCATCAAGAGAGGGGGGCTGCATGACCTAGGTTTGGGCCCCAAAGTCCACACCTAGCAGAGCCATTGGCAGCATTTGAACTGAAGTGGCAAATACAAATACTCAAATAGCACTATATTGTATATATCTAACATTGTCCCTATTCCTATCATCCTTATTTGTAGTAGGCAGCTGATTTGTACAAGACAGTGGCAACAATTTGTGTAGATGGCATTAATCTAACGGGGGGAATGAACAAAATCAATTTACACTAATGTATTCCATACAGGGTGGGTTTTCTTGATTTTCCTACAAGAATGGAGACACAAAGAAATCAGCTTAGATGGCAAGGTGATCATTCTTTCAGTTATTTTTAGTACAGTTCTGAAATATTGAATTTACATTCACCTAAGAGATTCATGATATCACACACAATGGAGGCCTACAATAAAACTTCAAGATTTGCATTTGTATGTACATGTGTGTTTCCTGGGAAATGCATTATCCTTTATTGCCTGATGAAATATCACCCAGCAGACTCATAGCTGCTAAGAAACCTGGACTATTTGAGTGGCATTTGCATACCGTCTCCTAACAGCCATTTGCTTACCATTATAGTGAAGGTTCAAAACACGGCATGCCTTTGTTTTCAATGGAAAGCAGAAGTTCTAACAATTGCAATAACTGGCAATGATACTTATCCCCAGATCTCATGGAGTAACCTTGTAAATAGGGATCATACTCATGCCTGGAAGTATTTGTTCTTGTACTGCATGTAGTAGACATAACTCAGGCATCAGAAGGGAAAAATGGGGTGCAGCATTCCTGTTCCATTTGAATCAATGAGTTCTTTTCTGTTGACTTCAGTAGGAGACAGGCTGCATCCCTGGCTATAATTTAACTTCAGGGACAGGAGGAATCACAAATATTTTTCCACTTCTATACAACCAAACCTGTTGCAGTGAAAATACACATTGTCATTGGCAAAATAGAAGCTGTGTGAACCTCTGGTACATGCGTTCACGTGTGTGGGCAGAAGGCGTAGATGGAAATTACAGCTGCCACTCATTTTCCACAATTATTTATTTATTGAAACATTTGTATCCTGCCCTATATCACTAGGATCTCAGGGGGGCGTACATATAAAATTATGCAACAGTATAAAACAATAAATATACACAGCTAAAAACAAATTAAACCATTAATCAAGCTAAAACCAATATAAATTTTAAAAGCAGTAAAAACCAATTAAAACAGTTAAAACAATGTGCATGCTTGGTGAAATTAGCATCACAGGCTTTGTTTAAAAAGCCATGTCTTTATTTGGCGCAGGAATGAAGTCAGAGCTGGGGCCAGTCAGGCCTCCAACGGGAGGGCATTCCCTAGTCAGGGTGCCACAACAGAGAAATTATATGAGATGGGAAGGGAAATAACATTAGGGAAGAGATTGAGATTTTGAAAATTATGTGATTTAGATATATCCCATTTTCAGGTTCCAAGACATTTTGCTGACTGAAAGAATAGCAAATGGTGCCCCTCCCCCCCCCCGCCCTGGGTCAAGGTGCATAGTTTCTTCCACAAACCCCATTTTATATGGTCACTCTGTATAATATGGTCACTCTATATAACTGTGAACACCATTTGACTTGTAAACCCACCAACATAAGCACCCCCACCCACCCCAGTCAAGTGCAGGATACCCACAATCAGGCAAGTTATTTTGGTACCTGAGGCAGAAAATCCAACAAACACATTTCTATTGAGTAAAAATGCAATAATGATATACTGGGTGGTGGTGGTGGTGGTGATTATTATTATTGTTGTTGTTGTTGTTGTTGTTGTTGTTGTTGCATTTATATCCCACCTTTTCCCCCTCCAATGAACCCAAGGTGGTGTACATCCCCCTCCTCTTCCTCCTCTCCATTTTATCCTCACAATAACAACCCTGTGAGGCTGAGAGTTTGTGACTGGCCCAAAGTCACCCAGTGGGTTTCCATGACCGAGTGGGGACTACAACCTGGATCTCCCGACTTCCAGTCCATCACCTTAGCCACTACACCACTCTGGCTCGGTCCAGATTTAGTCAAGCTTAGAGTAGACCCACTGAAAACAATGACACTTGTGAGTCAGCACCTGTTGAAATTCCCTCTTCATCACAACAGTTAAAGCTGCAGGAGCCCTTTTCTCTCTGGTCACCCTAGGCAGGGCTCCTGCAGCTTTAACTGTTGTGATGAAGAGGGAATTTCACCAGGTGCTGCATGCATACAAATATCACCTGCTGAAATTCCCTTTTTTATGCAACTGTTAAAGATGCAGAAGCCCTGTCCTCCTTTCCATATGGTCACCCTAGAAAACAACACTTGGTTATGATATTGCTTTTTAGCCTGACAGCTGTCTGTCACTTTGGCCTATATTTGACGCTGCATGGTTCTAACAGGCCTCCAGTTGTAATCAATGAAACACAAATTGTGTTAGTAACTAAACTGCAGAATCCCATTTAACAATGGATTGTATACCTGACACTCCACTCTGAGAGTGTGCCTCCCCATCTTTTCAGTAGTTGTGTCAGAAAATCAATCAGTGACTTCAGCAAAATCTTGATACTTTCTCTCATCTGCAGCGGGCATTAATTATTCATTGCCGCTCTTCTTTTTCAGGCTTCCTCCTATTCTTAACCTAAACACCTCACAGAATATACATTTATTGAAGCTGCCAGGAGTTTCCAGTTACCCTTCTGTAAAGCTTAAAAATATGCCAAAATAGCATATCTGGGAATGTAACAGCCAAAGCTTGAAAGGAGGACAATCATAATTTATTTAATATTTTATATTTAATCCTGTGTGTGTGTCTGTGTGTGAGAGAGAGAGCGCACACGTGTGTGTATATATATACACGCACACACAAAGAGAGAGAGAGAGAGAGATCTACTCATGGGAATAAAATTTCACAAATACCATACCTTGGTGTGTATGGTTTGTGTGTGTACTTGTGTGTATTCACTTACACCTAACAGGTCTTGATTGAATTTATGATATACATATATTGGGTTGGATCCAGATTTAATCATAATTATTATTGTATCCTATTGGGTCTGTGCACTTGCAGGAACAACTGTTTGCACAATAGGGTTTTCATGCTTCTAAAAATAACCCAGAACAAGCAGAAACTCTCATTTCCAGAATGGGGCAACATTTCTGCTTGTTTCTGGGGCTATTTTTAGAAATAAAAAGTCTCATTGTATAAGCCCCATGAGCGCAACAGAACCACTGGACGTGGAGCAGCCCTGTTGGCTGCTTCCTTTAGAGTAGATCCAATGAGACTAAAGTCCCCATGATTTCAATGGACTCTATCTATGACAAAATCTGAATCTGACCCTAAAGTTCAAGAAAGGTTTGAATCTTCAACTCTACTAAAAGTCTGAAGGGTAATTTTATTACAATTATTGAGACTAGAATTCTTACAAGGAAGTGCCCTAAACTCTTCAAAGGATATGAACCTGGCAGCTACTAAACAATTAATCCAGATTTGGAAGTACCACTGAGTTCAATAAGGCATCTTTCCTGATAAGCATGCTTAGTACTACAGAATGGATGTTACATGATTCCATGAATGCGCACCCACCCCACTCTAACCCAACATCTTTGCTGCTGTATTTTGGACCAAGTGCAGAAGACTCTTGAAATGTTGCCCATGTAGAGCACCTTACATACACATTCCCATGCCAGGCAGATGCTCATATTGCCTGAGGTCCTGCTCGCCCAGCTTTTCCCAACATAGTGCCCTCCAGATGTTTTAGACTACAACTCCCAGCATTCATGACCATTGGCCATGCTGGATGGAAGCTGAAGTCCAAAATGTCTAAAAGGCACCAGGTTGGAGATGGGTGTGCTAGTTTCTGGAACACCTCTGTAGTCCACTGCTCCTGGCACCAAGGGTTGAGTCATTCCATGTGGAAAACCAGAGCTTGGCTTCATAATGCTCCTTCTTTATTCTTTTCCCATGTTTTGTTTCTACCTCTTAGCGGCCCTAGATGGGGGAAAGCTGCAGAGAGGGACACAGATCAAAGGCCCATTGTGGGTACAATTTTTTTAAAAAAAAATGTGCCAGTGGTTGGGGTCTTCTGGCATTGTCATGTCTACTAGGTTTTCTGAATGTAAATGCTAGTGACGTGCTGTAAATAGCAATGCAATATTTTGTTCTGGTGCTGCCTATGAGTCTAGAGAGCTTTAGACAACATCACCCTTAAGATTCCTTTCCTTTTATAGGTGAATATTTTTAGAGTCTTTCGCGCTAAACTCCTGAACTGAGCATGATGCATCTAGTCATCCAGCCTAATCAACGGCCGAATCACAACTTCATGTCAGTGCAATACATTGTCAACTGATATGTCAGAAAATCAATTAATTACTTTTAAGTAGCAGTTAAGAGTATCTACACAATACTATCACTTGAATTATTAAAGAAAGGAAGGTCGGGTTTTCTCCCAAACTGAAACCTTGCCCTCGAAGAAAGTGAAAAATGCTGCTTCTGCCCTGAAGCCTAATCAACGTTATTGGATAGGCTACAGGGGCAGAAAGAGTGGTGAAGAGTGCTAAATCGTAACGAGGGCAGATTGCGTGGTAGAGACAGAAAGGCTTGACGTGTGCGCAAACCAGTTGCAAAGTTTGGAAGGTGAAACTTTTCTTCTCCAGCAAAAAAAAAAAAAAAAAGCAGCCTCCAAATGAAAATATCCACACCATTTAAGATGACCCCAAAATCACTAGCTGAGTACTTGCTTCACACTCAGAGTTCCAGGTTCCATCGATGGCATCTCCGAGTAAAAGATCACATGTGGAGCAAAGCTACAGGGAGGGAGTAGGTTAAAATGAAGGTACAAAGTAGTAACAAATGCAGGTGTAAAATCAAAGTTCTCCTTCCAAATCTTTGTCTGCATAGAGAATATCTTCTGAGAGTGGAATCCCAATTGAAAATGGTTGAAATACAGTTGAAAATGGTTCAGCAGGTCAGATGAAAGGTATTTGTCCTTCCTATACATTATTGTACAGCAGGGATGTGGAGCATGTTGCCCTCCAGATGTTACTGGACTACAATTCCCATCATTCCTCTTGTTTAGCTATGCTGGCTAGGTAATGCTGTCTGACAATATCTGGAGGGCCACACATTCCCCACCTCTGGTGTAAATGAAGGCTTCATGTCTCTAGAACCACTCTGGAATAAGTTAGTGGTGGATCACACCTACTTCAAAATGAAATTAGTGGAATTTCTCCAGAGGATGGAAGCCACAGTTATGCAGTGCATGTATCAAAGAACATAAAATGCAAGATAATTCCTTAACGCAGACTTCCCCAACCTGGCGCCCTCCAGATATTCTGGATTTTAACTCCCATCAGCCCCAGCCAGCATGTCCAGTGCTTAGGAATCCTGGAAGCCATAGTCCAAACATCTGGAGGTGTTGGGGAAGACGGCGTTATTGTGGGGTTTTATCTTTTATTGCAAAAGCTAAGGATGAGGATGAGCCCCTTTTTAATTATTTGATCACATTAAGAGAGCCTTCCCCAAATAATACAGTATAAAAGTAGGTGCTCTCCACATCAGATCAGGTTGTGCCTTGCATTCAGCACAACACACTGTAAGAAGTTTGGAAATAGCATTAACAGGAACGTATGTTAAATGCATGACATGACAGCCAGAGAGGATCATAAAAGAAGCAAATGCATTGCAGAATATGCCTACACAGGGAATCCTATGACAAGTACCCGCTGGTTGGACCCAGGTTAAGCTAGCTTTCACTAGGACAGCAGTATGGATGTTTGGTCATGCTGAGCCTCTTAAAGCTTCGCCAAATATAACTAAGACCAACTGGCAAAATAACCGGAAGCATGAACATTTAAATCAATTTTAAATCATGGCAGGAGTATACCAGACCCACTTGGGAGCCATGGTGATATGCCTCACAGGATTACAGCAAAGCCAAACAAGATAAGAGTCCTTAAGTACTTTGCACCTTAAAGGTTCTATATATAAATCATAAATAACAATAATGGTATATAATCGCTAGCCACTCCACACTCATAATAGATCTGAGCTGAGGGCAGATGGAAGTGGTTTTCTCAAGATACCAAGGAGCAGATGGAGGATTTGGCTAGGAAGCTCTTGGACAATGAGTTACACTTTCCTGTGGCTTGCTAGCACAGCTGACCAGGGCAGTGCATTCTTTGGGTACCATCTTCTGGCAAATCATCATAGCCCTTTTGGAGGCCCAGTTTCTTCATCGAGCCACCACCACCACCACAAAATATTTTTCATTAAAACAAGGATAGCTCACAAGCATATATTGTCGCTTAGAAGATTCATTTCCTGCCCTGCCCCCACCAGCTACTGTGAGGATTGCAACTAAGCTAAGAGGGAACAGGGAATTCTCAGGGCAGGGGATGGCAGATGATGGCAGCATCCCTGCTAATCAAAAGATAACAGTGCTCCATCCCTGCAAGCCCTGGCTCCACTACACCGCTGCCTTTGGAAGCCTCCACCACCACCACCACCATTGTCTGGTCCAGAGCAAGAGGCAGGTGAACAAGAAAGTTGCAAGGGTAAAGTGAAGGAGCAACTCCAGGGGGCTCTTGCCAGTAGGCCCCCGATGGGTTGTGGGCCCTTGGCAGGTGTACTACTGTTCCTACCCCTGAGGTCAGCCCTGGGTGGGTGAGAAGGAATAAGATAAGTAAGGGGAGACATGATAGGGGTGTACAAAATTATGTATGGTGTGGAGGAGGTGGATAGGGAGACATTTTTCTCCCTCTCCCATAATACTAGAACCCGGGGTCATCCCATGAAGCTGATTGGTGATTCAGGACAGAAAAAAAGGAAGTACTTCTTCACACAGTGCATAGGTAAACTATGGAATTTGCTACCACAATGGCCACCAATTCGGATTGGTTTTTAAAAAGGACTGGACAAATTCATGCAGGATAAGGCTATCAATGGCTACTAGTCCTGATGGCTACAGTATATGCCACCTCTAATATCACAGGCAGTAAGCCCATGTATATCAGTTGCTGGTGAACGTGTGTAGGGGGGTGCTGTTGCAGTCATGTCCTGCATATGGGTTTTCCATGGGCAGATGTTTTGCCACTGTGTGAACAGAATGCTGCATCAGATGGACCCTTGGTTTGATCCAGCATGGCTCTTCTTATGTTCTTATGGGTGATGACTTTGTTCTCCTAAGGAGTTGATGCTTACTTTTGATAATAACCTATTTTTTGAAAGAAATTGGAAATGCTGTTTGTGAAATAAGGAACTCCTGGTTTTTGCTGTGCATTTTTTTCTAACTGCCTTGTCTTCTAATTTATACTGCAAAACCCATTTGGCTAAGGTTAGAGGAACTATAAATATCTTCACCACAAAAGGAAACTCCCAATCTTATCTGTAAGTTCTGTATTATATTATATTCTTTATGTTATATTCACATTATTAGATAACACTACTTACTTGATGGACTTGAGTGAATTCTCTGGGTGGACTTAGTTTAAGCAAAATCAGTCCGGTTAATTTCAAGACATAGAAACCAAATATTTCTGGATTGTAATTCAAGGTGCCAAAGTCCAATATGAAAACTGTTATGGGGAACCTTAATTAGGACAGAGACAAAGAACTCAGATCATATCTTTGTAATAGCATCAGATAATCTTTCTTGATTAAGTCTAAAAGATATTAGGTTAATTACATTGTGAGGGACAATTAGTTTTAGTGAACATATAACAGTCAACTTCATTTTGTAATGTTTGTTTCCCACACATTCCAGTCAAGTGATTTTGATAAAATGTATGGGGAAAAGACGACATTTTCTTGATTATATACAAAATAGTTGAAAATTATATGAAATTACATCAGCAAAAGGAATTAAAATGGGTGTCAGAATATGGAATGTATTTGGTTTTGCTAACTGGCAAAAAGCTGAGTCTGTCATGCAACCAAATACTATGCATATTTTCTAAGATGTAAGTTCCCTTGTGTTCAGTGGGGCTTACTCCCAAGCAAACATAGCTTTGCAACCAAATAGTGCAATCCAATAAATGTCAACTTTGAAGTTAGCCCCATTGAGTTCAATGGAGCTTACTTCCAGGTATGCATGTGTAGGGCTGCAGCCTAACACTATGCAGAAGTAAGTCCCTTTGAGTTAAACGGGTCTCTCTCTCTCTCTCTCTCTCTCTCTCTGTCAAAGTGTCCAAATTTATTGGGTGTTTTTTTTATCATTCCTATTAATTCTGTCAGGTGCCAAATAAAATTACAAATAAGCTGTTCTGTCCTATAGGTTTCTGTTAGGATTGAACTGTTCCAAATGAAGCATTGACCCTTAAATTCCTGAATATTTATCAGGCTGTCTGGAGGATGCTGAGAGTTGTAGTCCAGCACCTCTGGAAGACACCAAGTTGAGGAAGGCTGCCATATATTGACCCTGTTTAGAAAATACGCTAAGCCACGGTGGTTAAGAATGTTGAACAATCACTTAGCACCATTCCTTACCATGGTGGCTACAAAACTACAGTTTAAACACTCTCACTAACCATTTGCTTCAAAAGGGTTTGCTGCCTAACCATGGCTTAGAGTGTTGTCTGAACAGGCCTTTTGTATGCCCATGCCCAATTCTAACAATTGTCAAAACTTGTTGTTTTTGTTTTTAAAGGAAAACCATTTTTTCCTCAGAAGCTCTTATTTTCCTGTGAAATAAGCATCTATAATGCTTCTGATTTTTTGAAGCTGAAAGACCATGGGAAACCAAGATAAAGCATGAAAGCATCTTATAAGATCTCTGAATTCCAAATCCCACATTCAAGACCATGGCCTGCCTAGATATCAAAGGATAAGACTATGACAGTGAGGAAGACTTTTATCTACCCTTTACCAGATGGGCTGTTATATTGCACCCTTACTGAAAAACCCAGGAAACAGCTTGCCATGGAGTTGCAAAAACTTTTGCCTAAGGCCTCAATAGCCTTTTTCTGTTACAGTTAAATAACATTGCAAAATAAGATTGTGCAACAGTTACCAGGATAGTGAAGGATGTGTGGTATCGTGCATGTCACCTTCTTCCCCCTCCTCTTCCATATTTTTCCTGGGGAAGTGTAGAATATTTCTTGTAAAGAAGTTTTCTTTTCTTTTCTTCTTAACGCTGACGAGAAACAGAGAGGGGGGGAGTCATAGCAGACAAAATAATGTGAGCTTTTCTTTACCTCATACAATGACAACAATAGGAAAGTATCCACATTTAATTTATTGTCCATTTTCCACAATCTTAAAAAAAGGAGCAGCGAGTTATTTGATTTTTGTGTAGTGTGTGTGGTAACATTCATAGGAAGCCTTGAATCTATCTCATAGGTAAAACAATTTCCCCATCTTATTTGGCCTACCTTGACTAGTGGTGGCTCTCCTAGGCCTAAGGGAGAGGTATTTCGCATCATTTGCTACCTTTTTTATTTATTTACTACATTTCTATATCGCCCAATAGCTGAAGCTTGCTGAGCGGCTTACAACAACTAAAACCATAAAATGCAACATGATAAAATAGAAGTTTAAAAGGAAACTATAAAATAAAAAATAAAAATATCAAACAAAACCTGGCAGCAGTGCAAAGATTTAAAATACAGTAACAGATTTAAAACAACAGAAACTGAAAGACTAAAATGCCTGAGAAAATAAGGTCTGGTGCCAAAAACAGCATGATGTGGGTGTGTAAGCCCCACTAGGGAGTTCATTCCACAACTGGGGTGCCACAACAGAAAAGGCCCACTTCTTAGTAGCCACCCACCACACTTGATTTGAGGGGGCTCCTGGAGAATGACCACTGAAGATTATCTTAGGAAGGAGTAGAGAAGCTGAGGATTGAACCTGGGACCTTCTGCAGGCAAAATATCATAGAATCATAGAATAGCAGAGTTGGAAGGGGCCTACAAGAGTTGGAAGGTGCTTTTCCACAGAGCTATGACCCCTTCCCCACAAGAAATCTGAACTTAGGAGCTGCTTTATATTGAATCAGACCACTGGGCCACCTTAGCCCAGCATTATTTACTGTTGATCAACAGCTCTTCAAAGTCATAAGCAGAGGTCTTTTGCATCACCTGCTGCCTGGTCCTTTTAAATGGAGATGCCATAAACTGAACATGGACCTTCTTCTACGTGCAAAGCATGTAACTCTTCTACTGAGCTATTGGTTCTCCCCTAAAAAAAAAGCCCATAGCTTTGTACTTGTCCTTCTAGAGTGTTGTACTTGCAATGACAGAAGTTTCTACAAGATCACACACACACACACACACACACACACACAGAGAGAGAGAGAGAGAGAGAGAGAGTGTTTCCCTCCAAACAACTTTTAAACCATCTTTAAATCAGAAGAATTTTGAAATTACTTTCTGATATGAAATTGGTGTGTAGTGTTCAAAAGGAGAAAATTTTAAAAAAATTAAAAATCCCACTGGGCCCTCAGAAGCCTAAGGTAAGCTTTCCTATTCTGACCACAATTATTATATTACAAACCAATCCACTACACGGTTAAGCAAAAATTATTCCATTTAATTCATTTTCATTTCCTTAAAGTTATGGATTTGGCTCTGAATTTGGTTGTTAACCTTTGTGTTCAATGCACTATATCAAAGCAAAGAAGGAGAAGGAAAAGAGATTCTTCTAAGCTGTACTATAAGACCTACATAATCCTTGCTGTATATTTCATTGGGTAGATTTAGTGAATCTTCTCTATCTACTTGTTGTCCCCATGAAAGTAGTCAAAAACTATACTAGTAACTATTTACTTAGTGGCATAATCCATTCTGCTTGGCATGGTAATGCTGGCATTGCAACTGACATATTTATTTGACTGCTTGAGTTAGAATATTTGTATGCCACCCTCAGTTTCACTTCTCCTTCAACAGCTACCTGGCAACCTAGCAGCAGGAATGTAGCAGCAGTATTTTGGAATAATTGAAATTTTCAAGAAGTCTTCAGTGGGAAACCCATCTACAACGCATTTCAGTGGTCTAGTCTGGAGACTAGCAGGGCTAGGCTATCTTTATAGCCCCTCTTATTTGCTTAGTGGATTCAGATGTTACGATGCAGTTTTATACATCAATTTCAATGAGACTTAATGTGTAGAATTATGTGAATGATCACAGCCCCCTAAATTTCAAGGCAGGGTGAAGGTATTATGAAACGTCATTTTCCTTCTTGAGTTACAATGGTCTCAAAAATTCTTAGGCAGGTTTCTATATGACGCTCTCCTGCTCAACCTAAAATATAGTGTTCAGATGTGCACCTAGCTTTGATTTAGAGGGTTTAAGTGATTATGAATCTACTACTGAAAAAAAGAGGCAATCCCCACTTTCTATCAGCATAAGATGTTGGTTTCCTGAAGAAAATGCCTCAATAACAGCAGATTGTCCAAATTGTTTGTCCTTACTCTTTTACCAACCAAAGTGGAAAGTCTCACCATCAAGTCTTTCCACTCTAATTGGGCAATGGGAAAAAAATCATTTGAGTAGCTAAATAAAAATTACTAGTCTAAAAATGCCTGAGGGCAAAAGAAGAAGAAGTGAAGTCTCTTGTGAGTTTGGTTAGTGAAAAACAACACACCAGGCATGACTGCATGTCATTTTTCAATTTAAATAAAGATCTCTAGGGTAGCACAAAAGGGAAGGGGGAAAGATAGAGAGCTGCCCTGTTCGTATTTAGCTTCTGCTGGCCATTCGCTGTGTCTGGCTACGCTGCTTGGTTGTGGTCCTACTGAATTTGATCATGAACCATGGACAGTTCTGCATGTCATCTCCCCTATCCTGGGCCATGTACTTGATGAGGAAAAACAGAGCCATGGCTGGCATCTTTGGTAAAAGTTTATTTGTCTTTCTATTCAAAAGGGATGGGTTTGATAATGGATGTTTCTCTGTTGCTATTCATTAATGGGAATTGTCTGAGGAACCACTTGCCATTAACACAACTGCTAAAGAAAGCCAGCTCTGTGTTTATAAACAACTGCACTATTAAGAAAGATTTGTTAACATTTACAATTCCAATTATTTGCTTTTAGGGAAACTCATCGTGTTGGCTTTTCTGTGGTAACTGTAAAGATATTAAAGAAGATATTGAACTTATTCAAATTAGTGAGACTTTTTGCTTCTTGCTTCATTAAGGAATGGTCTGTATTTCTAGCACAACCATCCTAACACATTTGCTCTTAGAAATATTTTCAGTTGGTGGCATGTTAATTTATGTGCATGCATGTGCTAAGGATCACAGCCAATGTTGATGACACTGAGCAGTGTGAAAGTGGCATCAGGTTCCAGCAGAATTAACTGTTTCCTTTACAGTGTGGTCACTGTACAGGTAAATTCCTGATACATTAATGAATATTAAAATATACACTATATAATTATTCTTAGAAATAAATATATTCTAATAATTACTTTAATACACTTAATATAAGTGTTTTATGGCATACTTCAGTTTTGATTTAGATTTCAATGAATGTTCTTAGTTCTGGATCAATAGGTAAGAATTCTGAATCTCAAATGGTCCTTTTGATAGATTCCAGATGAAGTTGAAACTGTGGTGAGTGATTTATTTAATGCATCAAACCAGAAGAGGAGTTAACATGGCTTTGTCCTGCTTTGTTGAGGTTCCATTTTGTGATTCTGACTTTTATTTCGAAGGCTGGGTTCTGAAGTACTTTTGGCTCACATTTTTTAACCATCTAAACAAAATAGTGTCAGCTAAGAAAACAATGTATAAAATGTAACTGTCCTCTCTATATGATGCCAGACTATGATCACTGTAGCAAAGAAGAAGAAGAAAAATAGAGTTGTTGTAGCACTTTGTTTTTAAGTAAGTGTGGTGATTTCTCAGTAATCCACTCTGCCACTTTTTAAAATTATTGTGTTGACTAATGAAACCAGACAAATAACCATTCTGTGCCAAATTTGGTTAATTCATTTGCATTAACATCCCTTCTTAAACTTAGATCCTTTTCAGCTTCAAGATTAAGGGCTGTTTGAATATTTGTGACTTGAATAGGCTAGTGAGTTTGCTAAATAATATATATTGAATGTAGAAAGCAATTAAGATTTAGATTACTGTTTCAAAAATGGTCATATTTTAGTTTGCAAAGTGAGTCCACAACCTAATGCTTATATTATTATTATTATTATTATTATTATTATTATTATTATTATTATTACATTTATTTCCTGCCTTTTTTCCTCCAAGGAACCCAAAGTGGCATACATAATCCTCCTCCTCTCCATTTTATCCTCACAACAACAACCCTGTGAGGTAGTTTGGGCTGAGAGTCTGTGACTGTCCCAAAATCACCCAGTGGGTTTCCATGGCCAAGTAGAGACTAGAACCCAGATCTCCTGACTCCCAGTCCAACACTTTAGCCACTACACCATACTGGCTACCTCTGACTTAAACATAATTCATTGAAGCAAGACCAATGGAAATTAAAGGGGCTTATTTTACATTTTTTTTTCATGTTCCACAGCTATTTTATTTATGATATATGGAACCTATTAAGGATCACCATGTGAATCCCAGTCGATCAGGTGTAGCTTCCATTGAAATCAGGTTTTACAGGTGCTTAATGCATGTCAGACCTATTCACAATTCTGTTCTCTGCATAGCATTTAAGCAAGCATCTTAGTTCTCCCTTTCCTTTTTTAAAAAAGTACGAATAAATAGAAACTCCATTAAAGAGAAGAGCCACACTTCAGAGAATTGTTCAAGTAATTCCACACTGCCAGTGCAGCTTTGGATTTGAGTTTTTTGAAGAGTGGCTCTCTATATTCTGTGTGATGTGTACTGCTTTTAAACTTCAGGAGTGTGTCCCAAAAATTGTGATGTGGGGTTGGAGGGCTTCTGTAAGAAGAAAACAAGTTTAAACTCCCACTGGGCCTGTGCATGTCCCTGGACAATGTATGTTATCTTCTGGATCAAGGGTGGGCAGCAAGTAGATCTCCAGATGTCTTGGATTTCAACTCCCAGCATTCCTGACCCGTGTCCATTCTGGGAGGGGCTTCAGGGAGTTGAAGTCCAAAACATCTAGCAATCTACCTTCTACCCACACCTGCTCTAGATTATCGCAATATGGTAATATCTTTACTAGGACCAACACATGATAATTGTGCCATTTTAGTTAGTCCTGCCAACTAAAGGGAAAGATTTTTGTTTTTAATGAGCCAACATACTAACCTATGACTTTTGTCTACCTTTGGCTTAACCTTTGCATGCATATAAGTAAAGAATGGGGATTTTGTGAAGTACTGTTAACTCAAGCAAGTAACAGAAGCAACATCTACCCATTAGATTTTCTATCGGTGTTGGGAAGTGAATGCACCAAATGATAAGAAGCTAGCAAAGGCTCATCTAAGGTTCTCTCAAAGAGATGAGAATTTCACTTCCTCGTGGCAATTTCCATATCTCATTCATAGGAGACTCTATCTCTTCCTTCACACTCATGCACACAGATCTCAGCTTTGACAGATGGGGGTAGAAGATTAGATATGAATGTCACAATTCCAGCTCCATCAAAGTCAAGGAAGGTTCGCCACGGACTCAAGTGAAGCTAGGTTTACATTGACAATATGCACCATGACCCACTGGGAGGACTTAGGCCGTAGCTAGACCTAAGGTTTATCCCTGGATCGTCCAGGGGTCAAACCTGTTCATCTAGGTGACACACAGGGGATCCAGTGCTCAGGCAGGGGAGAACCCTGGATGATCCCAGGATAAACCTTAGGTCTAGCTGTGGCCCCAGTCTTAAACCAAACTAGTCCTATTTGTTTCAAGTCAACTGCCAGGCCCAATGTGAAAACCTATTCTGTGGAATCTAAATTACTATAAGCCCTATTTAGGCATTCTGATCCTAAATAGAGCAAATACATGCCTGAAGAGGAGAGCTTTCTGCATCTGTGAAGGCTCTCCATGCAAGCCAGGACATTGGTTTTCCAGCATTCTGGCTTGTGTGGAGAGACTCTCCTCTTCAGATAGTTGCCTTCCATGAGCTGAGGGCAACAAATGTGACAACAGAAGGAAATAGGGCTTCAGCACTCCCTCTCCTCATGTGTTTGCTCTATTAATGTTCAGAATGCCTGAATAGGGCTATAGAGACCCAAAAGAAGCAATTGCATGTTATAAACACTCTCAAACCATTAAGAACATAGCATCATTTATAAAATTTCTTAGGAGATATCCAGAAACATATACCAAAATCAGCCATTTGGATGAATGGGCTATGTAAGAATCATTTCATATAACCGAGGCTAAAATAAGAGATGTTTAACTGTAGTGACATATTGTGGAACTGAAATCCTATGCAATGCATGCACCAGCCCTGACTGTTTTCTCACCATCACTTGCCTGGCTGTATCCACATCTAAGGGTGAGATCCCTCCCCCCCCCCCAAAAAAAAACCTCTGACAATAACCTTAGTGCAAAGTCTAGTGGTTGAGTAATTACTTTAATGATTTTAAGAAGCAACTCGCCAGTCCATTGGAAATTGGCACGATGTCATGAGCTAATGAACTTGTTAGAGATGAATGACCAAGGAGCTTTTGTGTCACACATAAGAATGCCCCCGCCCCCACCACTCTGAAATCTTGGCCTAAGCACTGTTTCTGCTATCTTATAGTATTTACATTTCATCCATTTTCTCAAGTTTGTGCATCTCTTTAATGGTTGTGATAGAAGATGAGCTCTGCAATGAAAACCAACTCTGAACTATTAGAAAAGAAATAGAGATAGGTTGAAATAATTTAGATTTCATTGAAAACGAGTGCATAGGCGGGGTATCAGTTCATGATGGAAGGAGCAAAACCTTAAAAGTTAGTACCATATGATTGTGTCGAGTGCTATGCTAACACTCTGCCCTTAAGTAACTGAAAAATCAGAAGGTGTCTTCTTAAAATAATTGCTGTTCAGATTAATTATTGCCATTCATTTTCTATTGATTATAAATGTGTTGTTTAATTTGTCTGCCAGGGTCTTGCTTCTATATACTGTGTGAACAGCATAACAGCACAGACAGCACAGGTACAATGTATATCAAACCCCCCCTTTACAAGAAGGGGCACTTTATCCTGTCCATTTCAGAAATGGAAGAAAGCACAGATGGAAGAAAGGATCAGAAAAAGTATGCTATGGTGAATTTTGGAAAGTGCGTGTTTTCCTTATGTTGTATTCGGTACTTGACACAAGGTATATGACCAAATATTCATAGTATGTAAATGCTATGTATTTTAACACTATCATATAATTTAGGGCAGGGGATTAGGGCAAGGTATGTTGTTGGAGTGCAACTCCCATCAGCCTTAGCCAGCATAGCCATTTGTGAGGGTTGATGGGAACTGTAGACTAACAACATCTATTTTGCCCACCCCTGAGGGATGTGACTAATAGAAAATAAGCCCGACAAGGGCCCAAAGGCCCAATAAGAAGAGGCATTTCCTTGAAAAGGTAATGGGATGGCTTCTATTCTAACACTAAGCAAGATTAATTGGAAGTATGACACATTGCATTCAGTGGAATTGGGATGTAAATACATTTAGGATTAAGGAGCTAGAGAGCCATCTCTCTAGTATGGCAGCTGTTCCAACATAGTGTCAATGATTTGTACATGGGAGATTGGTAAGAATCCATTGAAATGAACAGAGGGATCGGTGGGTTGCAACCACCTGAATAAGGCAGGATCTACACTACTGCTTTATAACGGTTTATAATGGTTTTGACAACTGTTAGGACCCATGACCCATTCCATATACCATTTTCAAACCACTTTCAAAGTGTTATATCCTGCTTGGTGTAGATCTGGCATAAGTCCCTTTTTCTATAAATTATACATTCCCTTTCCTTCTGTGACTGAAAAACAATTCTTTCAAAGAGCCTTCCATGAAGTTAGAAATATTATTACAGACCATGCCAACAATCCAGCACACAATTGTACACTACACTGCGATTTATTTACTCATAACTTTGTCTGGATTGTACTTCATACATTTTAATTTCTGCTAGAGTGCAACCAATCACCTCTAATACCGCTTGAAAATTCAGGATGCAGAATTGTAAAACAAAACATAAAAATGAGTCACTATTTTCTAATGGTCAGAATCTTTGACATCTGGATCTCTATGATCAGACACATGTCCTACCTCTTCTGAATCCTGTGGTATATACCTCACCAGTTTCAAACAGATGAAGCTGACTTATACAGGAAAATGGCTATTAAATGTGACTACTCACAATATATCATCCAAGCCAGGAACATCAGAGTGGCACTCCGAGTAGTCAGTTGCAGGTGGAATGTTAAGTGGGAAAAAGTACGATTTATGACATTAACTTGCGGCTTTGACTGTGTCTCTGAAAATGCATTAGTGGTGTTGATCGTGGTTAATAGGCATGTGCATTTCAGGGAGGCTTTCGTACCACACCTCTGATGTAGACAGCTGATGTTGTGGTGAAGATCTTGAGAATGGCCTCTTAGCAGCTCATCAGCAAAGCACCATTCTTTCTATGCATCTTTGTAAGATTTATCCCTTTATGCCTCAGGAAGTATACATAAAAAGCTTGCCTAGATTAGACATGCAGAACATTAGACTGGGGGCCAAATCCAATCCTCCCAGGGTCCCAATCTGGTCCTCTGAAATACCCTAGAGAGTCATGCCCCTGTCAGGATGAGATCTGTTCTCCCTGGTGTGGGGAAAGGTGTTTCAGACTATCAGTTGGAATCAGATTCTGAACCAGAAGAAACAGGACTAGAATTTTACCAGCCAACACAGGAAGTGAGAGAGGAGATTCTCCCAGGCTCTTCAGGAGCCAGGGATGAATCTTCACCAGACTTTATCAGAGAGAATGCTAATAATTCAGAGTCCATGGGAACTCAGCTTTCCTCAGAGGGGGAAGGGACTTCAGAGTTCACCTATCCTAGAGTCTGCTACAGGGTCAAGTGGGCGGAGCTGAAAGCAGGGGAGAAGCGATCATCTCAGCTAGCTACTCCAAAGACTTCTTTAGAAGAATCCTCCCTGAAGCAAAAGTGGCTCAGGGAAAAACTTACCTTTTGTTGAAAGGACAATTCTCTAGTTTAGTCAGCCAAGTTTTAGGAAAGCTCCTATTGTTTACAGTCCCTTCAGGTGTGAAGAGAAGTTTATTTGCTGAATAAAGTTTTGTGGATTACTTGGCAGACCTTTTTTTTTTTTTGGTCTTCCGCAGTGGGAGGGCTTGGAATCATCACAGCTCCACCTCCTTTCACCAACCACCAATCATTTTGTGGCTTTGTGGCTTTTGTACAGTTTCTTCCCCATTCTAAAAGGTTAAAAGGCCTCTCGTAAGACTTACTTACATGCAGTAAGAGCTCTAAATTAAAACATGCTGATATTGGGGGTCTTAGGCCCCACCCTTTTTTACTTTGGCCCTGCCCATTTTGCCTCTGACTCCATCCACCATGGTAATGCAGCCTCCTGAGAGCTCCTCTGAAATGAATTTGACCCTTGAGCTGGAAGAGCTTCAACACCTCTGGCTTAGACAGTATAGCATCAGATTTTGAGGGGGCCTACTCTGAGTCCCCCTGGGCAAAGTTGTTTGATTTTTCTGTTGCTGATGATGAATTTGCCCAAAGAAAAGCACGTGAAGCATTTCTGAATGTGAAGAAGTGATGTCTTATATACATCTCGAATAAAAGTGCTTGCCATTACCTTTTTTTATAAATCGTTCTAGTTCATATGTATTTAGAACTGATTAAAAAATACTTAATGAGCAGTTTGAAATGGGGCCTACATTTCCTATCTGGCCCAGGGCCTATTACCATCTTTGCCCAGGCCTGATAGAACTTAATAGGGGTATCAGACATTCAAAAGAAGTCATCTGTCATTTATAACCATGTATGTGCTGGTATTGTAAGCAACAGAGAGCTGATATGTATCAGCAGCACTGTGGCTTTTGCTGTCACTTGGCAAATAGTGAATCTGAACCAATCTGCCAGGTGGAGGAGCCTGCTTTCACCTCGCCACCACAAAACCACCAGTGATTCCCTATCTGAAGATGAAGCAGCACTATGATGCCTGTACCAAATCATATAACTGCGTTAGGATGTGCTAAATCTGTAACCCTGCCATGCCATGCTATTTGCCACTCATTAGACCTCAGATAGAATATTACAATTCGGTTTGGGGTGGAGACAGGTACCTACTATGACCTGACTGATTGATGGCAAGTACATGGAGAGCTGGTGATCTCTAGCTCTCATTTCAAAGGCCTTTGTTTACCACCCTTTGAAATAGCAGTGAGTGCCAGAGAAATGGGGACGATTCCTGGGATTTATTGGGAAACCTAATAACATGCATGTAAGTGGTTTCAGCCAGTCCTGCCAATCAGTCAGTCAGTTTCGGGAAGAAAGTAGGTGCTTTATTTGGGGTTTCTGGGAAGAGCCATGCACTAAAGAGCTAGAGGGTGGCCAGAGCAGACAAGGGGCAGAGATACAAACACCTCTGCCTGCATTCACCTGTCTGAGTATTTAAGAACTGTCAAGGGGTCTCACTTCTGCATCTCA
The DNA here is from genome assembly GCF_023053635.1 of Elgaria multicarinata webbii. Classification (NCBI taxonomy): domain Eukaryota; kingdom Metazoa; phylum Chordata; class Lepidosauria; order Squamata; family Anguidae; genus Elgaria; species Elgaria multicarinata. The sequence goes on from NC_086175.1 coordinate 73,816,099, forward strand.
CCATTGGTAGCTGTATATTTTATGGAGAAGAGAGGGGGCCTTCTTGGCTATGGAATGCTCTCCCCGCCCCAGTGGAGGTTGATGGCTTCTACTTCAGTGGAACGATGAAACCATTCCAGTTTCAGTCTGAACCAGTCAGAACTGTAAAGGTACTATCCAAGGTGCTGTTTGGATAGTTCGTTTACAGTTCTGACTGATTCAGACAGAAACCCAGAGCAGATTCACTGCCCCACTGAAATAGGAGTCATCAGCCTCCACTGGCTCCCCCCCCCCCCCCCAAGGTCCTGGGTAGCACCAATGCTGGCTTCATTTCAGCACGAAGGGCTTTCTACCCAAGTTTTGGGGTCTCATGGTCCAGAACTTGGTGCTGATTTACCATTATTGATTGAATGTATTAGACTGTGGATCTTTTATTTTATTTTTGTTGTGGTGGTAGTCGAATTGCTGTTATTGGTTGTATCCTGCCCTTACATCCACTGTTATGAGGTGGGTTAGAAATATTTAAACACCCAAAATAGAAACAAATTTGAGCAGAGGGTTGGCATAGCATAGTGATGAGATACAAATCAGGGGGTCTACTCTATTTGACTTATGCATGAGACCGCTGGGAGAGGTTGTCCGGAGCCTGGGGTTTTAGTGCCACTAGGATGCTGATGACATCCAACTCCAACATTCCTTTCTATCTAAATCCAAGGAAACTGTTCCAGTTCGAAATCAGTATCTGATTACCATAATGGACTGGACGAGGGCAAAAAAATTAAAGCTTTATCCAGGCAAGACAGAGGTGCACCTGGTTAATCAAAAGGCAGATTAGGGTGTAAGGATTCAGCCTGTGTTGGATGGGGTTACAGTCCACTGGAAAACTCAGGTTTGCAGATGCCCAGGTTTCAGCAAAGGCCAGGAGTGTGTTTGCACAGCTGAGGCTCATGTGCCAACTGCACCTGTTCCTGGAGGTGTCAGATCTGGCCATGGTGACACTTGTCTTAGTTCCATCCCTTCTGGACTACTGTAAAGTGCTGTACATGGGGCTGCCTTTGAAAAGTGCTCAGAAACTTCAACTAGTCCAGAATGCTGTGGCCAGATTGTTGACTGGGATCAGTTATGGGGAGTATGTGATTCTCTTGTTACAATAGCTTCATTGACTACCTGTCTATTTCTGGACACAATTCAAAGTGCTGGTTATATTTATATTGGCTGAATCCCAAACTGAATCAGGCTGATTTGAACAGATTCAGGAGACAGCTGAATCCAAGTGAGGCTCCTGGGCAGAATCCAAATCTGAGCACTCCTGGAGATTCAGTATTTGGGGGAACACTGAGACAGTCAGCATGTCTCCAAAAATGGATACATTACTCCCCAAGCTCTCCATATATGCAAAACATCAGGGGAGGGAGAAGAGGGGTGTGTGTGTAGCTTTGTGACTGGCTGTCTTTACCAGGGCTGCCCAATCCCAATTCTTTGGGAGAGGGATATTGATTAAATATATTGCAAGACTGTTCATTGTTCTTGGCTAGTTCTCTCTCCCAGGAGCAGGCACGTTAAAAGAGGTTTAGTGGGAGGGTGTACCGTTGGGTGCTTGCTTGGAAAATGCTGGATGTCCAAGTCCTTCTGCCTCTGCCACTGTATGCTCCACGTCCATCACCTACCCCTGTCCTGTTGCATTTTCTGTGACTCTGGTGCCAGTTGAGCAGAAAACAAAGACGTTTAAAATTGTGCTCATTCATCATAGCTCCCTAACCCCTGCACCTATTCTTCTGAAATTTTGCATGTTTCTTTCCTATGCCATATGCCATTTCCCTACAAATTACCAAAATAGCAAGTGCAGGAGAAGTGAATCACTTACACACACACACACACACACACCAATGCTAAGAGAGCTAAATGCTAAGAGTAATAATTTAAGAGCAAACTGTCAAATGGTTGAATAACTTATTAACCTCAAGGAAGTAGTTTTCACACATCATACTGACTCAACTGCCAAAGAATGGCTTCAGATCTGCCATGGCAGCCCATTGCCTTCCATGGGAGCAGGCAACCCATTGCACCATGTGAATGGAGGATCAGAATTTGTCGGCAAGTTGTTGAGGAAAGTTTTTCCACCATTCCTGCTCTTCTGATTGAGGAAACCTGATAAGTTTCTGGGGAACCATTCTCTCAGGTTCCTGATCCAGAACACAGTTCCCACCCACCCGCACCCCTTATGCAAACAGGATCAGTGGAACAAAACTATCATGAATGCGGCAGAAGGTAGAGCAGGTTGTATTGGTAGGTCTCTGAGTGAGTTGCAGTAAATCAAGAAAGGCTCCTCTACCCCCAAATTGAACAATGCTTCAAAGGAAAAGTGGAGTGGGTTTGTGGATGAAAACACTGTGCACTCAGTTCTGGTACTGAAAATAAATTCCTATGCTGAGACATACCCTGTTCGAGTCGGATTCAGATTTAATCATATGTATAGTAGAGCCACTGAAGTCAATGGAACTTAAGCTAGTCATGACTAACTTATGTCCCTTTGATTTCTAAGTCTGGCCCCTAAGCTATTTTTTTTTCCATTTGGGTCCAGTTGGTGAATCTTGGGGTTCTGGGAAAAAAAAAAAAGCCCATACTCACACACACACAAAACCCCAAAGTAGATCCTGTAAGCCTCAAGTATGCTGCTGTACACTTTCATGTGCTTCAGAGAAGAGAGAAATGTTGCCTGAGGTTGGATCATTTCCCCCTCTTAGTCTGTTTTCTAATTTGCAAGGGATATGTTACTTTGCTCCTTCTGTATAATATATCCAATGCCATACCCGTCCTAATGGCAGCACAGCCCTTACAGTATTGGCATGTCATTACGGAGTCTTCAATTACATTTCATGCTCCTCTCTCTCTCTCTCTCTCTCTCTCTCTCTCTCTCTCTCTGCGCAACATGCCCTGTTTTAAACATCATTTGTTGGTCTCTCACGTTTCCAAAGGATTTGCTTAACTTTGTTACCTAAAAAGCTGGATATGCACCCTCTTAACCCTCTGTGACAGAAGCATTCTTTAATGGCCACTGTAATATGGGTAGGCTGGAAGGGCAGGAGTTACAACACCAGAAGCTCAGTTTTAAGCATGCAAATTGTTCAGCAATGAATGGTAATTTGCTGTTCGTTTAAAAAAAGAAAAAAAGACCAGGGAAAAAAAGACCAGCAGATCCTACAAACCAGGACGGTTTCTTGCATCAGACCCATAGAATCTTTTTCTTTTCTTTTTTTAAAAAACGTGGGGGGTTGCTGCCATTGCATATCATTATTTTTCTTTGAAAGGTGTGTCGACTCGGCTATCAAACCGGAAGCGGCTTTCCAGACAATTTCTGCAGTTTTCTATGAATTTCTCTTCCTCTGCTGTTTCCTGCACATTTAACCCTGTGATGTTCAGGGCAGAGCCAGGCGTTTGGGTGGCTTTTCTTTTCTTTTTTTCTTTCCATTGTACATTCCATGAAATAGGAGGCGAGGGAGGAACTGAATTATAGATCAGTTTAGGGGCGCAGCCGTGAATCCGAATTGTTATGCTGAATCCCTTTTACGCGCCTCTTCTAGTCGGTTCTTGGGTGTAAATTCCAGTGTATATCTGCGTGCAATTTACAGCCAGGTAAACGAAGGTTACGACCGAGGATGACAGCCGCTGAACAATCGTGCAACAGGCTGAGAGGTGTGGGTTGGTCTGCCTCCGTTCCTTGGCGGAGAGATTCGAACCGGCCCCCTTCTCGCCCCCCCAAATGCTCTAGCGCTCCTCTCCACCGCACCCCATCGCAGTCAATGGGGCCTGCTTCTAAATACGCCTGCAATCGTAAACCCACTTGCAGCACAAGCCTAGTTACTCAGAAGTAACTCGTACTGAATTCGATGGGGCTTTACTCCCACGTAAGGGTGTTCCTTGGAAATAATAAATATAGGGTATGCCTTAAAGGGTGGGCTATAAATAAGCTTATATATAAAATGAATAAATAAATTCAGTCCGGCTGACTTCTGCAACGTGCAACAGGCTATAAACGCATTGAAGTGTCAAACAAGTACAGCACGTCAATGAAACTGAAGTGTAAAAAATGCATAAATCAGCTTCATGGCAAAAAATAATTTTCTACATTCGTACTATTCCCGCGAGATTCTTGAGGGAATATATTGTCTACTGAAATTCTGGGATTTTATTGACTACTTCATTATTTTCTTTTGCACCACGGAACTTCCTTTGGGGTAAATTATTATTATTGTTGTTGTTGTTGTTGTTGTTGTTGACAGGGAGGGGTGTATTTGAAAAGAAAGGGAGGGATCATTTCTAAATCGATGTATTTTCTTCCTGTCCTCCACATAAGCGATCTGGTTTTCTAACTTGAATTCCAAGAAATCATAAAATAAAAAAAATAAAATAAAAAATCGTAGACTGTTAGGTGTGTCAAAAACAATTCTTTAAGGAAAACAACAACAGCTTTAATAGGCTCGGATCCTAAGCCCATTTCTCTGAAATAACAAGTTCGGCGTTAGTCAGCGAAAACAGGGGTCTTGTGGCACCTTTAAAACAATAGCACATTTATTGTGGCATGAACTTTCGTGAGCTAGATGAAGTAATAGGCTCTATACGAAGGCTTAAGTCACAATAAATCTATTCGCCTTTAAGGTGCCACAAGACTCTTTTCTCGGAAGTCAGTTCAGTAGGTGCAAATATATTTCGGGGTACATTCATTTAACGCGTGTGATGAAGGTGCGTTTGTTAACCGCGTAAGGCTGCAGGCACCCTTACTCAGCTGGGTTCAGCTCCCATTGAACAAAGCGCGATTCACGTCCGAGTAAATACGATCCACACGATCGCGCTGAGCAATGTTCTTACTGGGGTGTCACCCCAATTTAGCTGCTTCTGTGAATGGAGGGCCCATTAGGAATATAGATCATATGTAGATTCTGCATTCGAATTCATGATTTTCATTTGGTTTTTATTTATTTTTTACTTGGGAAATCAAGCAAGGAAAAAAATTGCTGAAGAGAAAGGGCAGCGCTGTAGACAATTTCGATTCATTCAGCGCTTATTGTGATTTTATATATTCTGGCTCAAAATTGGTTTTGAACATAGATCTCAGTTTAGGCTCTCAGTCGTTGAAAGGCAACCAGTTTAGGCTGAAATGCTACCCACGCTTCCTTGAAAGTAACTTCCATGCCATCCATGGGACTTACTTCCAAATAAATCGGAAAGGGATCCCGCAACGTGTAAAGCCGCCGACTGCGCCAGTTGGAAGCGAACAGGGAATCGCGCTGTTCACGACCGCAAACCTGCAAGTAAGGGAAATGGCGTCACGACAGGCAAAACATAAATCACATTCACTTTTGCCATAGGTGTAGATGCAGACTCGCGCACCCCGCTTGGGACCGGGCTTAGTCGATTAGCCCGTGCTTTTACTAAAAAGTGTCAAGAACCAGGGGATCTTTTGCAGTTAGCAAAGGGGGAAAGGGAGTAGAAAGGATTGGGAGATCCCAGCCCGTTGCCAGTTTCGAAGGAAAACGAAAGGAGCGCCGGATCGATCCTTTAAAGCAACTGACAAGGGGTTATATCTTTTCTAGGGAAGCTCATCAAAATAACCTCAAAAGAGTTGTCGGGGGCGGACAGGGAACCAACTCGGAAGCGTAACTAATTCCCCGGGCTATGCGGACGAATGGTTGGGTCGAGCAAAGGCGAAATGGACGGGTCTGCCAAATTGCGCCCCTTTGCGATCCGCAAACACGTTGGCAACGGTCCGGTTTCCCGGGAAAAGGCACCACGAGCCCGATCTCCAAAGGGCTCAGTGAGGCCGAAATGCTTGGGCAATTGGCTGCCGTAACAAGCTCATAGAATCTTAGAATCATAGAATAGTAGAGTTGGAAGGGGCCTAAAAGGCCATCGAGTCCAACCCCCTGCTCAGTGCAGCTCAATGCTCAATGCATCTCTTCCGTCGTCGGAAGATCGCCTGTTGCCCTTGGATGGGGGAGGGGGCGCAGTTTTCAACTCCCCCGCAAAACTCGGTGGGGTGACAGGAGCAGGTCGACCTCACGGGGTCGTTGTAAATGGCGGTGCGTTTTGTGGAGCTTCATTTTAAGAAATACTGGCTCTGCCCGCCCGTGATCAGCTGGGGGTGAAGGGCCTTGAGATCTGTGAAGTTGATTTGCAAGCCGGCGCCTTGCATGCCAGGTCTCCATCATAACAGGAAAGTAGTTTAGCCAGCAAGAAGCTGCGGGCTGGAGGCCGGGCGAGCCCCTGGATCGAGGCCCGGCAACCCTGCCTAGGGCTGCAAGCCTGGTTGCTCGGGAGTGAGCCCCACTGCCCTTGCTTCCGAGCAAACCTGCGTCAGATCGGGCTGCACCGCGGTCTCAGGCCGAGCACCCTGAATTCCCCCTGGGGTTCATCTGGATAACACGGCGGGGAATGCTCCAGGCCGACAGAGTTTCCGTCTGAACCGGATGAAGGTTCTTCCATCGTCCTGCCTCCCCCCCCCACACCCCCCCAAGGTCTCTCGAGCAAGCAGAGGGGGCTCATCCTGAACTGGTCCGCAGGCTGAGCTCCGGGCTTCCAAACCAACCATGGCCTGGCCTGGCATCTCGGCCCCCAGAGACCAGACCAGACCAGACCAGACCGTCGAGTGGACATGTTCAATCAAAAGGCAATTTGAATAAAAAGGATCGTTCCGACGAACACCGCGATGGGCAGCGGCATCCCGCGGTGGCGTTCGTGGGGAGGGCCGCTTCTGGCCGCCCCAAAGGACCGCCGTGTTAGCTTCGCTTTGGCTTTCCTTTGGCTTTTAGCACCTTCTGCACCGAGGGCAGGATCGTGGGTCCAAAGTGCAGGGACTAGGGGGGCCCTGCAAGACCCCGCCCAGAGGATAGAATGGCTCCCTAAAGAGCAACAGCTTCAGAAACAAACTCAGAGCTATTCGTGCAGTCATGGTCGTGCTTAGGTGAACTTGAATTGCAAAGCTGCACGGGCTCAGAGTATTTTGTTTCATTTAAATTCCGGGTTTGGCAAGTCATTTTGATAGGGACACACAAAATCCCCCAAATGCTTCGCCCTGAAAGTAAACATGGAATAATAATAATAATAATAATAATAATAATAATAATAATAATAATAATTTGCTGCCCTTTTCGTAACACCCGAAATCAACTGCCTGGTGGTCGCCAAAGTTTGGAAAGCCCTTCTAGTCAAATCTACTGCCCTCTTGAGGGGGGGGGGGGGGCTGTAACGCAATGTACTGACTAGGGCCATAGCTAGACCTAAGGTTTATCCCTGGATCGTCCAGGGGTCAAACCTGTTCATCTAGGTGACACACAGGGGATCCAGTGCTCAGGCAGGGGCGAACGCTGGATGATCCCAGGATAAACCTTAGGTCTAGCTGTGGCCTCAGAGGCCTTAGAGCGCAGCTCTGCTTCCTTCCGCCTGCGCTACGGGCTCTCTGGGCATATAGTAAGACGGCGCTAGTTCCCAGAGTAGTTCCAGAGATCGCTTAGGTCGTGTCTGTGAAGCGCTTGGAACCCACGAAAGAGCTCTGTCGAAGCTCAGCGTGCCGGTTGTGCGTAGGATCGGGACCGAAAAAGTCCTTTGTCCCCGCCGCCACCCCCACCCCGTCGCAAGCAATGAACGAGGGGCTGTTGTGACCTGTTAGAAACCCCCATCTGCATCACATCACAGAGCCTCAAGCGTCCTTTCCATGCACCCACTATAGCGATTACGCGCGATCCTATGCCTGTTTAGACAGAAAAAAACCTCCTAAAACTCTCCCAGAGCTGTGGGGCTCTTTTCTGTGTAAACAAGCATAGGATTACGCCCTAAAAGATTTTGGATGGAACCCCCCCCCCTTCTTCCACACGCTGTTTCTGAGTTTTTGATCGACTTTTTTCTCATTTGATTGTCTAAGTAAGGACATTCTTCCTCAGTCAGCTGGAAGTACATCTTCTGACTCCGGAGCTGCTCGGTTACCGCGGCCTCGACTTGCGCTACGCCGGGATGTCTGGCTCTTTTGGAATAATCCGAAGCAGGGGGCTCGACCGCCCTGCTTTGCGTTGTGCGATGTGACTTCTTTCTGTCTAACGTGCATAAGTTTGCGCCCTTAGGGGATCTGAAGGGGAAAGGCGTCCTCCAGATCTGTTAGATTGCAAGTCCCATCATGCCCAGCCAATTGGCCATGCTACCTGGGAATGATGGGAGTTGCAATCCAATACATCTGGAGGGCACCAGCTTGGCCTTGGAAGGTTGGGTTACGATCGCACCTGAAATCTGTCCTCCCCCCAAGCTTGGCTGCCTGGTCCCACGCCGTGAAGGCTCTTCGAGGAGTGACTTCAACCCCTCCGGGCTGCACCATTTGATCTCACACAAAGGCCAGATCAGGGCGAGAATGAATAAGTCCCTTCCCTAGAGTAGACGCCCCTGTCCGTCGCCTCGCCTCGCGGGTTCTGCCGGGGCGATGCGGCGGGTGAACCAGCCAAGCTTTGGCGCGCTGCTGTGTGGCAATGCAGAACTGATGGGGCTGGGCGGGGGCGGATGTAGGGAAAGGGGTGAGCGAGCGAGCGAGATGCAGTTGCGACAGCGCACGTTTCTGGAGAGAGTTCCCTGGAAATCGCAGCGTTCTCTCCGAGCAAAGCCGTTAGGTCTGTTTCTGGAGATGTTGCCGCGCCCCCGCGCCCGTTGAACTTAAGCCGCTTCCAGCAGAGGCAGGCAGTGGCGGGCTCTCAAGGGGGCACCGACAGGTGGGATTCCCCCCACCCCCACTCCCGGTTCGGCGGCTTTGCCCACCGCGGCGCGCCTCCGCCAAGGGCTTTGGGCCCCCTCTAGCGTCCACTTCGCGTTAGCGCAGAAGGAGCGGCTCGTCCGGGCGTTGGATCCTGCTCAACCCAAGCTGCCTGGGCTTGAGGTTTCCGGACGCCCTTGCGCAATCCAACTGTGGGCAGCAGCTCCAGAGACCCGAGAAATAACAAGCTTTGAAAAGGACGCCGCTTCCTCTTTGCGACTGCACCAGCCCACCCCCTCCTCCCTGCCCCCACGCCAGACCGCTGTGGTTTCTCCCATGTTGCAGATTTGTGCAACGGACTAACGTGCCTTCCACTCTCTTGAGAAACAATTTCCCCCTTTCCATATACGCTTCTGCCCATTCCACCCCCACTGTCAGTAAATTGAGTAAAGCGGGAGTTGCAGGCTTCCCTTCTTCCATCCATCTCCCCCCACCCCACCCCACCCCACCCCACACATACTTGGTCTTCTTAGGCTTCTACTCTGCCTCTCGTGGGAGAAGTGAACAGGCCTGGAGGGGAGACAGAGGGGACACTTATCTGTTCTCACCACCAACGTGAAACTACTTTGTACCAGGAAAACGAAAATTACCAACCTAACAGTCCTGATCCGACCAAGATTCCATTCAGTAAAACTAACCTATGTTTAACCCAAATGCTGGGTTAAAGGGAAGAAATTTTAGACCCGAAGGATTTTCAGAGATGGGTCAACTTCTCGATGCAAAAATGAAAGGTAGGCCATACTAATTCAACCCTAAAAATGCAACTAGAACAATTTTGTTACAGCTTGAACCACACACCAAGTTTTGCCTCCAACCAAACAGGTGTTTATTTACTCTTGAAGTTTTTTTTTATTTCACCCTTGACCTGTATGAATGGTCTTCCTTGAGAAAAGGGGAAATGAGGAAGGAGAGAGCCTAAGTCAGCTGCTTGTAGTGTCTGTGATGGAGCTTTGCCTGTGAGTTTTGTGTAAGAATGGCTGGATTTTAAGTGCTGGATTTTAAGTTTTGAACGAACTCTTCCTCCCAAGCCCCCACACCAATTTTGCAGGGCAGCATGTCTGTCATGCCCTCCCTTGTGTTACCCTCTGGAAACAGTGTTGAATGAAGTCATCTCAGAGAGGTCATTCATTGGCTGAGTCCATGAATTCATGAAATAACATTCACTTATAATTTATGTACATGCTGTCCTCTTCAAGGGTCACAGTGGGATACAACAGAAGATAATTTGAATTTAACACAAAAGGAATAAGGGGGAACAAAAGCAGTAGGCTGTAAACTTTCCTTTTCAATAGGGGAAGTGAGTGCTAAGCAGCTTTCTCTTGTAATTTTCCTTTGGTTACACAGAGCTGCTTTATTTTAGTGAGAAAACACCTTCAACCACACCTTGAAAAAATAGAAACAGGGTGTCTGTATACACACACACACACACACACACACACACACACACACAAACACTGCATCTGGCAAAGAGACTTGTGGAGTGGCTATATTAAGACATACAGGCCTTCCAGTGGAGCAGTCCTGCAAACAAGAGAACATCACCTGTCTTATTCATACCCGGGTTAGCCTATTTGTCCATCTTGTCCAATACTGTCTACTCCAACTGACAGTAGTACTCATGACACCTGCTTTCCAGAACTTTGAAATGGAGATACCAGGAATTGAACCTGGGATGTTCAGCATGCAAAACGTGACTTCTACACTTAGTTATAGTCACACCCCATGTGTGGCAATTGCATATTGACATTTTTATCCCACCCTTTTCCCAAAGAGCTCAGGTGGTGTACATGGTCTTTTCTCTAGTAGTTGTGAGGTAGCTTAGGCTGAGAGATGGTGATTGACCTAAAGTCCCTTAGTGGCCTTGATGGGTGAAGGGAATTGGAAAATTGTCCATCTTCCCAGGACCCCAGCACTTATTTATTTATTTTCCTGCCTTTCTGGGTGGGGGGGGGGGGCGCGAATGGTACTCAAGGTGGCTAACAATAAGATTCAGATTAAAAACAGAATCTTAATTAAACCACAACATAAAAATAAATAGATTAAAAACACAGCACTGAAATAAATAAGCAGCACTACTAGTCCAATGCTCTATCCAGTACACAGGCTTTCACAAAGAACCTTTATAGAAAATCATAGATTTCTGACACATGAGGTCAACGATCACTCAGCCTCAGCTAACCGCCTTACTGCTGTATGACAGCAGAGCATGGAAAAGAGCCAATGCCAGAGAACTAAAGAAATGATATTTGTCTTTTCATATGTGCTCTGCTCAGATAATATAGACAAAACAAAGCATCTCTGGTATGGATTCATTTGGCCTGGTCAAAAATATGGTTCTAATGGTTGAAGACTATGGCCATAGCTAGACCTAAGGTTTAACCCTGGATCATCCAGGGGTCAAACCTGTTCATCTAGGTGACACACAGAGGATCCAGTGCTCAGGCAGGGGCGAACCCTGGATGATCACAGGATAAACCTTAGGTCTAGCTGTGGCCTATGTGTCAAGCAGGTGCCAGATAAAAATCTCAACCAAAACTTGAGAAACCTGGATCTACATCCTACCTCAGAAATGGACTTCTTGGGTAGTCTGTGGCAACTTCCTGTCCTCTTATTTGCTGGACTGCATTGAGCTCCATCACACCAGTGATTTATCACACTCTCGGCATGCCTGGTATGTGTTTTTGCAGCATGGTACTCACACGACATCATCGCTGTCCTGTGTTCATCTCACTTCTTCCCCTCCCTTTTCCATCTTATTTTGGAGCAGGGAAAGTCCTTTTTGTCCCCGCTGTGCTCAATAAATCTGCTCCTCTGTCCCGTGTATTGCTGTCCTTGCGCTATATCAGACCATCCAATTTTTTGTTGTGAGTGTGTGTGCCCGCTGACAAAAGAGGAGGGCAGCGCGGTTGTCCGCTCAACTGCTCAGCCATGAAGGGGGAGGGAGACAGGGTGCTCAAACACCCTGCAGAGAAGGCCAGCGAGGCCACTGCCCTGCCCTGCCCAGACTCGGTCCCATTCAACTCTATGGTTCTTACTCCTGAGTAGGCATGTCTAGGTCTCCTGACTAGAACAATGTCAGTTTCCCGTTGCCATGCCAACACTGATCACAAGCTTCTCCAAAAAGTAATTGTAATACTTTCTGTTCACTTATATTGTTCAATGTGATCTTAGGGGGAAAAGCTTAGTGTGTTGTTTTACTGTAATTGTGCAGTTCCAGGCTGCCCTACTATTGTATTTGCGCAGAAATAAATTCTAGAAAGGAAGGAGTGAGAGAAAACCCAGGGCTGGATAGCTAAAAAAAAGCTTAGACTAGAGAGTGAAGGATAGTAGCTTGGACCAGGGACCCTATGTTAGCCTTCCCCAACCTGGTGCCTCCAATGTGTTAGTCTCCCAGAATTCCCTAGCCACCATGGGCAGGGGATTATGAGAGTTTTAGCCCAACACATTAGGAAAGCATCAGGCTGCCCTGTCCCCAAACATCTTGTCTGTGACCTATGGCCTGCACTGCATTTCTGAAGAGTTAACAAAATGCCATTATCTGTATAACTGATCTATAAAACGCCTCAGTGACTACGCCTGCCCTGGCCAACTCTTTGAAAGCATTTTTTCTTTAAGTCTCAGAAAGAACACAGGCTTTTGCATATTGAAATTTGGGTATAATCTCTAGAGATGTGAAGAGTAGGTCGGAGAAATGAAGTGAGATTTTTTTTAAAAAAACAACATTCTCTTTGTGACCTTCCCCTAGAGTGTATGGAAAAGTGTGCACTTGCATTTTACACCCTTTGGCTGTCTCTGCACAAAGAGAGGCAGGAAGTATGTGTGTAACTGGTTCTTGGGTTGCCATGTTTTTGTGTTTTCCCTTTTGTGTCTTTAACAGCTGCATAGAACCGGCAGAAATGCAGCAGGTGACTCTTTGCCCACCACTTTTATCTTCAGGGTGAAGAAAGCCTCACGTGTTGAATTTCTCTGCTTGCTTTTTTTTTTTTTTAATGCAGCTGGTCAAGGCAGAATAGCACTGATTGTGCCCGGAATTGGGGGGAGGGAGGGGAGCGGAGGTGAAGAAGTGGAGGAGGCAGCCCTATTCTTGGGGTGCCCTTTCTCACTTTGTTTCTTACCCATATCTACACAGTAATTTTACAAAGTGACAATTATGCATTTGCTTGCAAATGAGCACGCACGCGTCTCCCTCCAGTTAGGGAAAGAAGTCACTCAAGTGACCGCTCGTTCCAATGGAAATGCGTGGCGAGATTGAAAGTCTCGGAGACGAGCGTCCGTGCCTCCGAGCCTGAGGGGAGCAGTCTGGGGCTGGGGCAGGCTTCCTCGTCAAGTCAGTGGGCGCCTGGGCTCCTTCGAGGGCTGCTTTCGCGGCCTTTTCTGTTTCCCGCGAAGCCCCAGCGCGCAGGGAGAGCTCTGAGCGCGCGCCCGCCCGCTTCACGGCCATTGCCCGCTTCCCCGCCCCCGCCTTTCGCGGCCACACAGTCTCCACACAAGCCGCCGCCGCCGCCGCCACACACGGTTTGCTCCGAGCCTCCCGATGAGCGCGCGCTGCGGTGAGCGCGGCGTCCCACTGACACGCGGGCCTCTCTTTGGCCTTTTCTTCCCCCCCACCCTTACAGTAGCTTCCAACGGCGGTGCGCAGCAGGCCAATTCCAGGAGCCCAGTTGGGTTGGAGCCGCGCCCTGCTTAGTACCGGAAAGGCCTGTGATTGGCCCGCGTCCTCCCCTATGCAAAAGAGCTGAGGGAATGACATTCCTCCGGACTCTCTTACTGTAAAAGCAAATTCATTTCCAGTCAATCTCCATTCATAGAGCCAGAAGGCGCGAGGGAGAGGGAGGGGGAAGAGGAGGAGGCAGAGGCGGCGGCGGGGAAACGGGAACGATGCTTTTTCAGATCAGTATGAGCAAACAAACAGCGCCTCACAGAAGGTCACACACAGCTGGCGAGCCTGGCCTCTGTAGGCAGCAGCAGCAGCAGCAGCAGCAGCAGCCATCGGGAAAGCTCGCTGGTGGAGTCTGCTGAACACGTGAAGACTTCTTTCGCTTTGGAAACGTGAACCGCGCTAGGAGCGAGCAGGCTCTCTCTCGTCCGGACTCCTTTTTCCCCCCCGCTCTTGAATCTGAGAGGGCGGCTCGGGTTGAGTTTTTGTTTTGCTTTGAACCGCCTATCGCGCGTGCTGCTAGTCCTCTTGTTCGGCGGTGAAGAGGCCGGACTCGACTGGGCAGAAGAAGAGGCTTCTCGCTTCGCCTCGTGCTGTGTGAAGTTGGAAGAGGAAAGGAAGCCAGAAGAGCGAGAAAGGGGAAGGCGGGGGGGGGGGAGAGAGAGAGAGAGAAACCGATGGTCCGGACAGCAGAGCTCCACCTGCTGTGGTTAAACCATAGTTGAGGGAAGCCGGCCCCTGTGGCTGAATTTGAGGAAGATCGCTTCAGATATTCCCCTCAGAGTTTGGCAGTGACTCACACAGCGGCCGCAGAGCGTTGGGTGACTTGTGAGGCAGGCGTGTGCGTGTGTGTTAGAAGTTGCTGCACGCATTAACCACAGCGGGAACCCACAATCCAACCAGCATTGCCAACCCAAAGGGCTCCCCCGCCCCCCGCTTTCCTTTCTGTTTCTTCTCTGGACTCGCCTCTCTTTCCCCCGCCTTGCGCGCTTCAAATTCTTGGCGCGCGTCATCCTAAGGACTTGCGCCTCAGACCCTTTCCGATCAAACCGACCCCCCCCCCCAAGCCGCACTGAGTAATTTGGGGCCAAAGCGTCGTCAGGACTTAAGGGGCGGCGCGAAGCGAACTACTGAGACGGGTCCGAGGCTGCTTTGGGAAGAAGGGGCGGGGGAGGCCGAAGAGACATTAATGGATTTCTGTTGTGTTTAAATTCTCTATAGAGTCGATTGTAAATATTTGATGAAGTACCGTATATAAAGCTGTGATAGCCAGTTGACCTTTGAAAACCTCAGGTCGCCTCCTTTGAAGCCCGTTTGCCCCTTTCATTTTAAAACGGATTCCTCTCTCGATGAGAAGAGGCGGGTGCCTTGAATCTGGATGCTAACTCGGCTATCGCAGCGGTGGGAGGGGAAGAAGATCGCTCGCTCTTGAAAATGATAGGAAATTAACTACTGAAAAGTCTCGCTCCTTCCCTCCTTTTGTCTCTGCGTGCGTGTGGTTTCGAACGGATGTCTTGCGTTTCCTTTGCTCAAAACTTCTCTCAGTGTGTGGGATTTCGGAAGGGCCTTTGATTTTAATAACACTGGTAATCCCCGAGGGGAGGAAAGAAAGAGAGAGAAAGAGAGAACTTGTCCAAATCTATAGGGTTGGGGTGTTTTGTTTTGTTTTAGTTTTTAAAGAGGCACAGACACATTTCCAGGACAGCCTGAAACTGGATGCTTGGATTAACTGTGGCCGGACAAGGAAGCAGAGAGTCCCCCTGCTCTGTCCAACTGTTGATCCGAATTCACTTCGGGACTGGCTTCACTCCGCTCGCCCCTCCCGCTCCGGGACCCTAAGCCTCTGTCCTTTTATGTGGGTCTCCCGAGAGCCGCCGGCTGAAGAGTTGCGCTCCTTTCGCTTTGTCCGAAGCCCTCTGCGGAACTTTTTCACTCAAAAGGCTTGTTGTGATGCGTATCCCCGTAGATACCAGCACCAGCCGCCGCTTCACGCCGCCCTCCACCACTCTGAGTCCGGGCAAGATGAGCGACACGCTGCCGCTGGTGAGCCAGGAGAACAGCAGCGGCGCCCTGGTGGGCAAGCTGAGAAGCGCAGACCGCAGCATGGTGGAAGTCTTGGCCGATCACCCGGGCGAGCTGGTCCGCACCGACAGCCCCAACTTCCTCTGCTCCGTCCTGCCGACCCACTGGAGGTGTAACAAGACTTTGCCGATCGCCTTCAAGGTACGAGCGTGGGGAGAAGGGCAGGGCTGGCATAGTGGGTCTCAGTGTGTGTATGCATGCACATATCTTGTGGGGGAGTTCAACTAAACCGAATTAAAGGGAGCAATGTGTGGCTAAGAGAGTATCCCAGTAGGATTTCTCTGCGGTCGATGCCCGTTGCAAGCGATCAGTTTGCATTCCCTCTCCCCATTCGGAGACATCCTGACTTGTGCTTCCAAACAGACCTTTTATCCCTCTAGGGTTGCAGCGTTGCGGCCCCAGCCTCTGCCTGTTTACTTGGAAGTAAGACCCACTGAGATTGATGGTGCTTATCCCGACTACTCGTGCTTTAGGGTCGGAGCCTAAAAGTGCCCTGCAGAGTTTGGACGTTAACTTCCCAGCCATGTGGACTGTATCCCCGGGATGGACTGAGATGAGGTTTTCCGAGGCGTAAAGGGCCTCAGAAAGATGTACCCAGATCCTATTCCTTGTTTCCTTAGACTGAAGCCCTAGTGAATGGAGTGGGGTTTACTTCCAAGTAAGTGGGCATAGAATTAGGGCCCGTAGACAGGCTCCCATGCATGTGGGCATGGAAGAAGTTTCAACGAAATCAACCAGATTTACTCCCGAATAAGTGTCTGCAGCAGGGCAGCCATGTAAGGTGGCCCTAAGAATGTTTCCAGCGAAATAAATCCCAGCTCAGTGAGATTTACTTCCAGAGAAGGTGTGCAAGGGATTGCAGCCTAACACCACAGTCCTATGCGTCATTACTGGGCAATAACTTGCTCTGTAGGTACTTCCCATCTTCCCATTCCCTAATAAAGGGGTGGGTTGATTTGGTCTACCTTAAAACAAAACTGGGATTCCCTCCCCCCATCCACCCTTTTTTATTTTTGGAGTTTGAAAATGAGGGAATGGATATGCTGGATCTCTTCCCAGCCAAGGCATGACTAGTCTATAGTAAGGATTTCTTTATGTATTACATTTATATCCTGCCCTAGGCAGCTTACATGATCCTCCTCCTCTTCATTTTATCCTCACAACAATCCTGTGAAGTAAGTTAGGCTAAGAGTTCACCAAAGTTGCTGATTCTGGCTGCCCCAAAGTCACCCAGTGAGCTTCATGGCCAAGCAAGGACTAGAACCCAGATCTCTCAAGTTCCAGTCCAACTCTTTGTAGCATCCAAGACCAAGCTCCACCTAGTCTAGCACTTTTTTCAAGAGTCCCTGCAAATTGCAGGGCAAACAGGTCCTGCACAAACTGGCCAGAATTGGGCCATAGTCTATTTTCTATTCCCCTTTGCTTGGACCTGACTGAGATGTTGCCACTACTCCTATTGCTTAGTACCATCATAATCTTACACTTTCAGCTCCAACACGCTGACCCTGAGGCCTTTAACTCTGCTGTCCTAAGCATACAGTATTTGGAAGGAAATGTCATTGGAAGCAATGGGACTTCCTTCTTAAATAAATCCCTTCAGGCATGTCAATAAGCCACAAGCAAGCAGCAGGAGGGATCAAAGGACGTCCTGCCAAGGGGTGCCTGGAGGACAAGAATTGACACATGTAAGTAAATAGATTGGAAGGGAAATATTTCATGGGAAGATGGATCCTAGGCCTGTTTTTACTTGGCCAGAGTTGGTTTTCTCTCCCTCTTTAGCGGATTCCCACGGATGCACTGGGAGAGATCTCCGTTTTTCACCGCACACACACATACTTTCAAAGGGGTTACAACTCAATATTTCGGTGTGGCTGGCTTGTAAATGGAGTAGTAAATCTGTGAGCTATTTTGTTGGAGTAGTGTTGTCCACTGTAACTTTTTCACAGTGTGGGGGTAGTGAAAGGGGAGTATATATATTGACACACTAATCCTGGACCAGCTTGCCTGGAATGATTAAAGGTCGATTGTAGGCAATGGAATCTACTCATAGATCAGACCGAAATTCCTGAATTTGGAAGCAAATTCCACTAATTCTAATAAATTTCCAAGTGTGCCTAGGATCAGGTCCTTACTTCCAAGTAAATGCTTCTTTAGACAAAGTGAAACATCATGAGTGTAGTCTGTCTGTCTGTCTGTCTGTCTGTCTGTCTGTCTGTCTGTCTGTCTCTCTCTCTCACACACACACACACACACACACACAAACACACACAGGAGTTGGCCTGGCCTTTTTAGTTATCTAATTTATCTTCCATTGTTTCTTCCACCAGTGCTTCCTAAATCATTTTCACTGCCTCTTCCAAACCTAGCAAGGGCCCTCTTATTTCATATACCAATTCTAATTTTGTTCCCATATAGTCCTTTCCGCCTACTCAGACTAGAGTAGGAGGAAAAAGTTTGCTCCCGGAACACATTCCTTCCAGCCCCTGCAGTTCATTCACAAATCAATCTAAGATTACAAACTAAGCACACTTACATAAGGAAAGAGCTCCACTGAACTCAGTGAAACATATTTCGGGGGAAACATTAATAAGACTGGGCTGCAAGAATAGTACTGTAGAAAAAGAACTGTGTGTGCGGGGTGGTGGTGGTGGTGTATTTAATTATTGGTGTGGGTTTTGCTTGGTGTTGGAAATGAAGGAGCCCAATCTCTCCCCCTCCACCTGAAAGGTCCAGAATAGCTTTCTTTGTGCCCTGAATTCAGTCCAGAGTCAAACAGAAGATTCACTACCACGTGCAGATGAAATTAATAGAGATGATGCCATTTATTTGATCCGGTTTGTTTCTCTCTGGGATGCAAGTTCAAGATTGTGAAGGGTCCAGTTATTTGCATTCTGGCTGAAACTGAAACACCTGCAAAAGCCTCTTTGTAACGGAAGACAGCAGAAGTTGTGGAGGGGAGGGGGCAGCAGTGGCAGCAGTGTACCCAAAGGGATTAACATATAAAGTTCAGGGTTAGCGCGGATTCTTTGATTCTGTTTAAATCCCACAGTTTGAGGGCACCTGCAATCCAAAGCTTGGACCAAGTTCAAGCGAGGTTATTCTAAAATTTCTCCTCTAGAGCAGGCACAGGAGCACCGATCTGGATCGGGACCCTAATGTGGGAGGTAGAGGAAGCTTTTAAGAGCTGGATCACACACACACCCGGCGGACTCTAGAGTAAAAATGAAAAGAAGACATAACTGCAGTACACACATTTAAAGTAAGGTCTGTTTGAGCCCTAAGTCACGTTGAACTCAATGGGGCTGGCTTCTGAGTAGATATGCCGTTAGGATTGCCCTGCAAATATCTTTAGTTGGAGGAAAACTCGCATTGATTCCCGTGGAACTGTAAGTAAGCTGCCTTGGCCTTACTAAGCAGCCGCCCACGAACGAGTTAAATCGAAGCACGCCAGACGAACGAGTCTGCCTGTAGATCCAAAGCTTGGCATCAGTCCAACAGAGCGTTTTACTTTGCAAAAAGGTATGGCGGAAGGAAGCCCCCTGGAATAACTTCTTTGACCTTTGTAGTACTTCAGCGTTTTTGTTTTTAAACAGTTGATTTTGTGCGAGGGGGGTGGAGGGTTGATCTCGGGCCTTAGTCTTAATAACAGAGGGAGAAGCCTCACCAGAGAAAAACGGTGTGTCCCTATTCTGAACTCCCTGACTTGGAAGAAAGGCGGCTCACAGAGTTCAGTGGCAAAGGCATTTTAGCCCGGTGACACCGGCCGTAGCTAGACCTAAGGTTCATCCCTGGATCGTCCAGGGGTCAAACCTGTTCATCTAGGTGACACACAGGGGATCCAGTGCTCAGGCAGGGGTGAACCCTGGATGATCCCAGGATAAACCTTAGGTCTAGCTGTGGCCACCTTCATCCTTTGGTGCTAGTGCGATTTCCCCTAACCAGCTCTGAGTCAAAGAAGACCCAGGCCAGGTGCCCGTGTGTGCGTGTGTGTCCCCTCCCCGTAAAATCCGACCTTTCCGGGGGTGGCGGAGCTTTGAGCAGGACACTTCTCGAATTCATCAGACCCTGCTGATCGTTTGTGTTTTGCGTGGTCTCTGTCTGCCACTGCCTAATTCGGCGTGACTCCGGCTTCGCTCCACCATCCCGGACGAAACGTTGAAGCGCTTCGCTGCCTCCAGAAACCTCCTCCAGGCTGCCGCCCTCTCCCTGACACGCTTCCTTGGGAGCAGCGCTCCTGGCCGCCATGCTACTGCCCGGGGCTGCAGGTGCTTAGTCAGTTACACCGGGGCAGGCGCCACCTCGAGCCGCTAATTGGCAGGGAGGCGTCTCTCCCCGGGAGGATACTCACCAGCTTCCCCCACCTCCTCGGCAAGGCTGCAGCCCTGTGGACATGATGGACTCGCTGAGCGAAAGTCCCACTGAGCAAAGCGGGGCTGACTTCTGCGCAAGGACGTGCGAGAGGGCCCGGTTGCCCTGGCCTTAAGTGCGCTTCCTCGGGACAAGCACCAATCCCGTTGAAATCCAGGGCAGCTCCTTTGGAAACGGAGGCAGGCTGGAGAATAATCCGGCCGCTTGCCTGCCAGAGGCCCTTCCGAAGCGTGCTTTCGTTGGACCTTTGTGAATCGCCGTCTCCCAGCCACGAGTCTAGGTGCCACTGCGGCGCGGAGGAGGGATTTCGGGGCTTGGGGAGTGGTGGGTGGTGGGGGTGAGGGCGAATGCCGTGCTTTTAAACTGTCCCCCAAACTGGCTTGGACAGAGGTCCATGGGATCAACGGCATGCCTCTCTAATCGCAACCCAAAGCCAGGTCCCTTCAGGGTGAAGTGTCGCCTCGCAGCCCCGGACACTCGTCGATGACACTTGCCTTAGAAACCAGCGTTCCTTCTGCCTTTGGTTTTCAACGGGGGTCACTTTCAAGACTCGGGGATCTTGGTTATGAACCAAGGGACACCTACCCCGCGCGCTCTGATTATTTCCCCATTTAGCTAGCCTAGCTAGCTTACGTGGCCACTGCAGGGAAGCTGCTCTGTTAGGAGGCCGCGTTGAACCACTTCAAATGTTCCGCACTCCCTTTCTGTTCCGAGGGGATCTTAAGAAGCGAGGGTCTTACTTTGCCGGTCAGGCTTCACTTTCCTCGCTCCCCTGTAGGCTGGCAGCAGCCGGTACGCGCTTCGCTCTTTTACCTTCGAATTGGAGCGGAGCTTTTAAAGGGCCGCGGTATTAAACCCGATTACCTGCCCGGATCTGTTTTCAGTAGCAGCCGAGGGGCATCAAAACCGCCGTTCCCGTTTCTCCTTTGATTTGCCCTGAAATGTGTTGCTCTCCGACCTACCCCAGCTTTGAGAGCTGACTGCAAACCCACCCGGCTTGTTCTTGCTTTTGAAGAACAAGATTGATAGGAAATGGGTTGAGGTTTAAAAAACAAAACAAAAGCAAAACTCTCATCAGTCATATGAGGATTGCAGAAAGCAACCTTCACACCGGGCGAAGGTGTAGTGTATGGGAAGAATGTCTTCTTTTTTGCTGTTCTTCTAGTCTTGGGTCTCTCCCTTTTTGAAGTACTATAAATATATAAATCAATATCTACTCAGAAGTAAGTTCCATAGAATTCAAAGCATACTTACTCCAAAGTAAGTATATGTACAGGACTGCAAACTAAAACGGCCAAAATATGGGCTTTCAACCTGAAAACAAAGAGGATAGAATATCTGTGGGAAGAGAGATTAAAGCAGAATACTGTTTAAAAGAAAAAGAAAAAGTCAGAGTTGTGGTGTGGTTAGCAGTTCCTCTTTCCAGCTTCTCATCCTGCATATTTTTATCCCCCACCTTTAAAAAATAAATAAAAACCTTCCCCCTCAAGAAGGCTGTACCTGGGTTTACTTTGTTGCTACTGCTTATATAAACTCCTCCTTGTAGGTATAACCAAATACTTTCCACAAAGGCGGTGGTTGTTGTTGGGAGCATTTGAATAATTTTGATGAAAAATTGTGGCATCTTAGTTATGGTTTCAAATGCTTGTTTCCACAAGAGCTTGGTTTTTAGTGTTCTAGGGCTGCAGATCAACAATCAGCTTTTTGTAAAAGAGTTCTAGTAAAGTCAAGGACTCAACTGGTTCTGCTCTTAAATAAACTACTGATAAGTTTCCTGGCATTGTTATTATTTACTAGAGCACCTACAATAACCGCATAGCTGCCGCCCACAAAGCCCAAACTTGCTAAGTCAAAATACTTGGATTTGCGTTCCATTCTTAAATGCACTTACTTTGAGGTAGACACTGTTATTTTTCACTAACATATATTTCCAAGTGAGCATGCTTAGGATCACAGCCTTGCACACTAGTTCTAAGTATGTTTACTTGGAAGTAAGTTTTGCTGGATTCAACATGACTTATTTATAGCTAAAGCTCTGCTGGGTAGTACTCATTAGGGCTTGCTTCCAAGTAAGTATATTTAGGATAACACTTCAGTCGCTGTTTACTGGATTGTGAACTGGATTGCCCATGATTTGTTGCCAGTCGGTGGTAATTCTGCCAGTTGCTGCAGTTAATTTCCTTGAGGATCTTTCACTGCACCTTTACAATGCAGAATTATTCATTATTGTAAAATACTAATAATAATAATAATAATAATAATAATAATAATAATAGTAATAATAATAATGCAGAGCATTAAACTTCATTGGGATTAAATCATTTTAAATCTGAGTACTCATCACATCTTCAGAGACAGAATGCCACATACCTCTGCCTAAAATCACTTTGGAAATTCAGGATTTTCTATCCAAATAAAATGCATAAATTAAGTGAAAAAGGAAGAAAATCAACTATAACTATTGGTTACATTTTAGGAATTGTAATAAATAGTATAACTTAGAGTAAGGTAGCAATCTGCTTCCTATTTCAAATAATATTTTTTTTGCTCGTTGAATGGGGTAAAACAGTAAGATCTAATTGTGCTGTGGTTTTGAACTGTTGATATTCCATCCAGCTTGCGTAAAATATATTTTCTATAAACCGAGCAGTCTAGCAAAATACTAGCTATCTCCCCTCAGCAAGTTCTTACTTATCTGTTTAGTCTGTTTTATAATGTAAATGTTTGTGTTTCTATGCTTCTTTTACAACTTGACTTACCAGTTGCTTTCTCCTGGGCCCACAGATTTCTTTTTCTTTAGTGGTTCACTAGAGTTTCCTGTATCATGTTGTAAACACGGAGAATTGAAAATGTACTTTTTCTGGAGAGAGAGAGAGAGAGAGAGAGAGAGAGAGAGAGAGAGAGAGAGAGAGAGAGAGACTGTTCCTCTTGTGTTTGAGGTTTTTATTTGAACCACTAGTATACACATACAGAGAGACATGCATAGTGTCAAATAATATTTCTTTAAAGCGTGTTCCTTTTTTCTTTCTAACACTGCAGTTTATTGACTTCATATAACAATGATTTGTTCCACCACTGGAAAAGTAAAATATTACATCTGGAGCAATATTGGTGGACTGCAAAACTGTTGATAGTGTCTTAAAATAATTTGAATAGGAAAAATAATAATTAGTAATTAAGGGTACAATCCAATGCATTTTTAAATTTTATTTTGGGAGGAAGTCTCTCTGAGGCATGTCTCATTCTTTTCAATAAGTAGGGTTATGACTGGGACAGCTAGATCACATTTACTCAAATATGTCACATTGTGTTAGAGGGGGCTTACTCTCTACCAACTGTGCTTGAGGTCAGATTTATTCCAGATTTATTCATACATAGGTACAGCATTAGGCCTGTTTCCTCTTCAAAAATAAATAAATGAGGGAGCACAAATAATGCCACAACATACCTGGTGAACTGTCTTGGCCTTTCATTCAAGAAGTTTCTAGAAGCTTCAGGTGATGGGGGGAGCCCAAACACTTCTGGCATACTTGCCTAAAGTTTAAGGGAGAGCCTGAACATCTTTGGTAGTTAATTCAGGATGCTTTCCTGAATTGGGCCTTTTAGGCAACAGAGACACGAGTGGGCAGAGATATGGTTTTTGAATTCTGTATACTTTCAGAATTAAAACTGAGTGGCACATTTTACAGTAAAGTTGTGTATAGTTCACTGTGAGAAGGATCTTATGTCCAAGAATTTTTCCTACCTAGTTTGTCCATCCACCTTTGTCTGGTTCCTGCTTCTTTCATAAACATTTGACTAACTTCAATGTGAATGTTTAAAAGAGGGGCACAGGAGGAGGAGAATGTGAAAAAGTGAGTTGATTGTGGCATTCCGTTGACAGAGGAAGACAAAAGATGACTGGGTGGAGGGAAGTAGAATGTCCACGCTAAGCGGAAATTTCAACACAAACAAGCGTTCAGCAGAAGTGAAAATGTTTTTTTAGAAGTTGCAACTTAGACATATGGGCCAAACTCAAGTGGGGAGTGTAACTTCAGATTTAAAAGGAGACATTTTTGGACCTTCAGCAGTTAAGGGCCTTTCAGCACCCTGATTCTAAGTGTGGAAGTAAGAGATTTGGATTTCAACTGGATGCCCATGCAGTTTGTTCATGACTGAGGTGAGAGTATAGAGAGGAGAAGGCAAACCATTTCTAGGGCTGATCAGGAATAGCACTATGATGGGGGAACGTGCTGGAAGAAAAGTAATGACAGAATACGTTTAAAGATTAAAGCAATAAAACAGGAACAAGGGAGGGAAAGTCAAGCACCTCTAAAGGCATATTGTTCAGTTCTGTTAGAGAGGAACTGAGATACAATGTGGTTATATATACACATTAAAATAGTAAGAGGAAAGTCATTATTTCACCAATAAGGGGGAGAGATAAATTATCAAAGATAAATGGAAATGTACAGAAAATACCAAGTGAAGGCAGCAGAATCATTCTTTTGTGTGTCTTCTTCAGCTGATGCCAACATAGCTGCAGTAGCATCTTCTGAGAGCAAGTGCGGCATGATGGCAGCTTTGTACACTCTGTTTTGGCTTTCTGCAAGTCATTGCCACTGCACTTTTGATGGGCAAGGATCTTTACAGCCACCCTTCTGCTTGCCTGGTGAGGCAGATCCATCTTCTCTCCATTGTGTATTTGGGAGAAGTAAGGCTGGGAAACCTGCTTCAGCTGATAGCAAATGCAGGGGGCAGAAGTGTAGGAGAGAGGGCTCTGTAGCCCCTGCATCAAGAGCACAGTCATGGGGAAGATGTACAACTGGCTTCTTTGGTCCCTTAGCAACCTAAAGCCACACCCAATGAGTTGGATCTAGATTTAGACAATCTTAGAGTAGACCCATTGAAACAAATGGGACAAGTTATTCATTGCTAATCTAAGTCCCATTGACTTCAGTGGGTCTACTCTAAGAATGCTTAAGCCTGGATCCAGCCCAGAAAGTCCTTGACAGAGGGACTTGAACCTAGATCTACAGTCAGTCACTACATCATCTGCTGGACCAGACAGAGGTTGTGCTGATTTAGTTGAATCTGTTGTAGGTAGAAGGCCTTTAGGATGCCATATGGGCAATCTCTCCAGTCTTTTGCCACCCCTGCTTGTGTCATCTCTCTCTCTCTCTCTCCAGCCATTTCTTTGCAGCATTATAGCTTTGTACAGAACCACTAACTGGCATCAGAAGTCTATTGCTGGCATAGTAGCAGTGCAGTATGACATCCTAGATTTAGTCACCACATCAGTGCAGGACTCCAAAATGCCACACTACATTGATGTATTCATTCATTTGTTACATTTGTTACATTTCTATACCACCCAATAGCAAGAACTCTCTGTAACAACCAATCATGCCAGTTTTATTGAAATGAAATCATTACATATATATGGGATTTGGGTTTTACTGTGCTCTGCTGTACTAGCTAGTTGTATTTCCATCACAACTTTTAATTTATTCAGTGGGTTGGATCCAAACTAAGTTTGTTCTTAGGTTCTGTTGAAATGAATGGGAAAAATTAGACATCACTTAAGCCCTGTTGATTTCAGTGGGTCCTAAGTGCAACTAATTTAGTCTGGATTCACCTGAATGCTTCCCCACCCACTCCTGTTTTGTACAAGGTGGGTTCTTCATATTAATGTATTTAAAGTTTCCGTATTTAAATTATGTACTGGAAACTCAGGATTTAATCCATTTAATCTTTTAGGTAGTGGCATTAGGAGATGTCCCTGATGGGACCTTGGTCACAGTAATGGCTGGAAATGATGAAAACTACTCCGCAGAACTCAGAAATGCCACTGCTGCCATGAAGAATCAAGTAGCAAGATTCAATGACCTGAGATTTGTGGGTAGAAGTGGAAGAGGTAAGCATTTTTTTTATTATATCAAAATCAAGTCATACCTTAGCTGCTAGACTTAGAAGAAAACTCTGCTTGCAGAGTTCTTTGCTGCAGATCTCAGTCATTTTGTTGTTGTTATTGTAATCATCACTTTCATTTCAGTAGAATTATATTAAGTAAGCAGTTTGAGATTTTCAGCATTTATGAGGCCAATCTAAGTCCACATTGGTGTTGTTGTAGCAAATGACTGCAGAACGTAGAATGTGCTGGCCGAGTTAGGTACCAGTGTGATTTGTATATGATTTATATCTGCTTATTATTTGTCCAATGGTATAGCTACAGAGCCCTGAGAGTGCTCAGATGCATGCATGGAAGTCGCATGTGGGTGGACTGCTCATTCACTTCAGCAGAGGGCCTGTTCAGATGACACCTCAGGTTTTGTGGTTAGCGAAACTGGTTCTATGGGGTTAGCACTAACCACAAGCCATGCTGTTGCACGTCACACTTTAAGCCGTGGTTAGAGCCGCTAACACTGCTGCAGACAGTTCAACTGTGATTAGTGAGTGAGCAGGGTTTAGCAAAATGCATCGCACAAGGAACCGTGAACCCTGCTGCTTAACCAGCAGAGTTTAAGGTGTCTTCTGAACAGGCCCAGAGAAGGTAACTCTTCAAGGAACAAGCCTCACGCTGAAGTGAATGGGGAAGCCAGCTATTGTGTGCATGGAGGTGATCCTGCACGTGGGAATTCACCAGATTAGAGTGTTTGCTTCTGATAGTTTCAGACATGCTCATTCAATTGGCTATGATGTTATAATCTTATGGCAAATGGTGGCCCCTGGGTGCGTATTGGAGCCTTCTGAAGCAATAGGATCCTATTGAGTTGGAGTAATATGTTCTGTGATTAAGGTTTTCTGAATATATGGTATAATCTATACATTTGTGCTGAAGCACATAAATAATAGTCTCACACTCACAAGTTATACTCATCATATAGAGAATAATAAACTGCATAGTTATGGATTACGCTTCATCATCCAAAAGAACTAAAAAAACCCTTTCTGTTGAATTCATTTTTACTATAGCAAGAAATAATGTTTAACTATACTACTTCATGTAGAACAAATTAATTTGAAATAATTTTACATTTCATTCATATTTATGTAATAAATTTAAATGATTTTCTCTGACTACTCATGCAGATAACACTTATTTGTAGTTAAAGGGTTTTAAAATGAAGCCCATAACACACACTAGTACACTTTTATAAGTAAAGATATAATGGCCTTTAAAATATTTCACATTTACTGCAATATAGATAACTTATCTCTCTATTTCTGGCAGGGGCTTAATAAATGAAATTATTGAAATTATAGTGACAAAAAAATAAGACATTGCTGGTTAATGCTTGGTGACTGCTAAAAAGAGCAAATCCAGACTGTTGTATATTGTAACATTGGTGATCTTCTATTGAAAGCATTTTAAATCAAATTGTTCTTCATTAATTTTCCTGTTTAAGAGCCTCTACAAAATTTCAGTATGCATTTAGCTTTGTTACTGTAGCTTCAGCTGGGTTACTCCTAACACTGAGGTTAATAATATGCAGAATGACATATTGGCATCCTCAGCTTAAATATGTTGACTTGGAAGTAAAATTCCTTTATTTCAGTGGAAGTACATGTACACTAGTACTATGGTAATAGTTTGGGTTCAATACAGACTTATATTTGGA
Organism: Elgaria multicarinata webbii; assembly: GCF_023053635.1. Taxonomy (NCBI): domain Eukaryota; kingdom Metazoa; phylum Chordata; class Lepidosauria; order Squamata; family Anguidae; genus Elgaria; species Elgaria multicarinata. The sequence goes on from NC_086175.1 coordinate 73,843,571, forward strand.
GTAGATCAATTAAAATAAATGGGACTTATATTAGTCATGCCTAATTTCAGTCCCATTGATTTTAATTGGTGCAGTCTGCGTAAGTCTGGCTCCAACCCTTTTTATTTTGTGTATAAAAATGCCATATGTATCAGTGGAGGTACAAGTTGGGTTTCCCTCTTCAGTAAGGAATGGGGATCTTGTGTTCATAATAGTTGTGATGAAGGAATTGTTTTAACTATTACTCCATCATTGTCCAGAAGTAAATGCTGAAATTCTCCAGTCTGTGGCACTGGTAAAGGTATATTTCCCTTGATCCAAAAGGAATCTATGTAATGGTTTATACAGTATTTTCTCTCTCTTTCTCTCTATGGGACAAATTTCAGCCAACCATATCTATACATTTGCATGGACAAACATTATTTTATTTAATACGTTCATATCCTGACTTTTTTCCTCTTTCAAGGAACTCAGGCTTATATGAGCCTCCTCCTCTTCATTTAATCCTCACAACAACCCTGTGAGATAGGTTAAGCTGAGGGTCACGGACTGGCCCAAAGTCACCCACTGAGCTTCATGGCCGAGTGGGGACTAAAACCCAGGTCTCCCCTATCCCAGTCCAATACTCTAACCACTATACCACACTGGCTCTTATGTGTAGACATTCGTGGATATGGTCAACAGCAGTTCCCATAACAGTGGCAGCTGGAAAAATGATGCTGCCATTATGGGAACTGGTGATAGACTTATCTGTGATAGTGAGAACTAGGCATTATGGTGCTCTTCAAATGCTCATCTGGCTGAGGATTCTCTCCATGTGATAGAGAGAAGTAGGCACATACACACATCCAACTTTTATATGGTAATGTAAGATCTGAGTGCTCTGTACATGAGCCAATATGTGCGTACATTTGATTTAGACAATCTTCCCCATTTTAAGAAGAATCTCCTAAAATCAAACATTCAGGTCACACATTACTTTATGTGCAGGATGGTGGTGGTGCATGCCTGCTCCTCCCTCTCTGGAGAAGATTCTCAGTTTGATGAACGACTAAATTGACCCTATGTTCACATGAGCACATGCCTGAGGGAGACTAGGACAGCACACATGGCAAAGAAACATTGCATGAATTGGCTCCTCCTGGTTTCAAATATAATTTTCGAAGATTGTATAGCTGCACTGATTCTTGCTCCCTACCAATGTGCTGACTATATTAGGACTGGGATTCGTCCTTTGATTTGTAACAGCAGACGTTATTTGATTTTTCTAAGAAAGCTCACTTTTGTAGACCTTTCCTTCTTTTCTGAAATGTGTTTGCTGCATTTTTAGGCTGATATGCAGAATTAGATGGCTTTTAAACTTAGCTGAGTTTCTTCTGTGCAGAAGATAATTGCTGGGGGAGAAATATCTGCAGTTAGAATTGTAGCTTGGTGATGCTAACGAATGATAATAATAGGGTAAAGCTGAGAAAATTATATCCATTTACTGAAAACATGAGTGATGCTGTAATGTATAAAAGGATCAGTCATTAAACATGTTCAGTTGTTATATGGAAGGCTGCACCTTTTCAGTAAATGGAATTCTCATTATGATTCAAAGTGTTTAGAAAACATTTTGAAGATTTAAATGTAGCGCTGGCAAAGTGTTTGAGAAGCTAATAAAAACAGGCCTGCACTTTGGTAGCTGGCTCTGTGTGTGAAACTCGAAATCATAGTCTATGCAGTTTCCAAGGTCAGAATGGGAAAGTCAAGGAAGAAACAGGAGCTGTTTAGAAGAAAATCATAAGTCCTTTATTTTGCTAATTCCATTCAGTCACATACAGCACTGATGACTTATGTACAAAAGCAGACATGCAAATAAAGATTGACTGTACTTGTCAGGTTAAGTTTAAGGAAGAGATAATCTTGGAGGCATTGCATGCTAACTATTCAGGTCTGAAGGTTTTATTTCTATGGACAATACCAATTTTGAGTGAGTGACTAATATATGCTTTTGTTTATTCATACAATCCTGAACTGTTTCCTAAAGGTGTGGCTATTTGCATTAGAGTGCATGGTTTCTGCTATTCTTTTATTGCATTGGCTTAAAGCATGAGGACTAAGCTAGTTGCGTCAAAGGTCACGAACGCTACCTTCTGTTAGAGCTGTGTGATGTTTATGTGCATATGAAGCTAGCTGCTCAAAAGCAGTAAGAAGAATAAGCAATATGTAAAACGTGATCCAAAGGATGACTGAAAATTAGGTATGTGCATATGGTTTTTGGTTTGTAACTGAAATTAGTTGATTTCATTTGCTGTGGAATTAAAACTGTGTTGGATATTCTGCTTTTGATTTCCAGTAAAATCTAGGGATTTCCATGAAGTGGAAATTTCACCTGAAAAATTCTTAGGCCATGTGAATATCCCATTTTTGTCCATCTTAATCAGCAGTGTCATTTCCCATGGTTGTTACTTCCTCCTCCTCCCAGGATTAGTTACATGGGTGATCCCACCCAATCAGTGATCCTTAATAGTGAATGTGATGATGTCACAATTCTAGGTAGTCAACCATATTTTGGTTGCATGATTATGCCACTGAAACCAGTGAGGCCATTTAGAAGAATAAGCTCTTTTTTATACAAAGAGTGCTGAAAAATCGTCAACAAAAGAGGCATTTTTTGGCACTGCCAAAAATGCTAATGGGAAACAGTGGGTTGTTTTGGCTGAGCCCTGTGTGGAGCTGTCTAGAACAATTTTAAGCACGGGCAATGCAAGTTCATCTCTCTCTTTCAGTGTCTCACAGACATATTGCTAGCCTAATGTTCCATAGGAGGTGATAAATCACAACCACTGTACATTTCCGTATAATTTGAATAAGCTTGTCAACTTTGGTGACACTTGAACGAGCCCAAGTAAGTGGGTTAGTACAGCCCAGAAAAAAATCCACAGAACTTACTAGCCTGCAAAAAATGTTTAGTAACCTTCTGGGGGTTGAACAAGGAGGGTCAGAGAATTCCATTCCTCTTGCAGCAGCCCTCTGTATTTCGGTGCAGGGTGCCTCCTTTGGCAGTCAGCTTGGTTTCTGTGCTGAGCACAGAGGAGAGATGGAACAACACATCCAGGGCCAGCATCATGGGTAGGTATCTCCAGGCACCTGCCAACAGCCCACACCCCAGCAGGGGCCCACTGACAAGAGCCCCCTGGAGTTGCTTCTCCTCTTCACCACTGCAACCTCCTTCTTCACATCTCTCTCACTCTGACAGTGGTGGTGGTGAGAAGGAAGAGCAGATGATGCCACTGTTTGCTTTCTTACTAGCTATCAAGCAAGCAAGTGGTAGCAATGATTTGAAAGAGGAGGAGGAGGAGCAATAGCAGTTCTTGATAATGGTGGTGATAATGGTGGTGATAATGGCAGATTCATTGAGGGAGGAGGACCATTGAAGGAGCCTTGTTCAAGGGCCTCCCAAAACCTGGGGCCAGCACTGAACCCATCCTTCCTCTGCCAGCCAGCTCATCCACCAGCAGGCAATTCCTTGTTGCCCATGGCTACCAGGCTAGTGCTTCAATACACGGCTGGTGTCAGTCCTTTCCCCTTGTTAATCTGCTTTCCACTGGCAATTTGCGGAACTTTTATATCTATGTACACATGTTTAGTGTATTTGAGAAAATAGCTGTATTTTTACTGTAGCAAATGCATATTACAAGTTCTGGATCATATCTACTTGTATAGCTAAACTGCATTTTACATTTAGCTTTGAAACAGTTGGCTTTTCTGCTCTTGCTAAGCATAGAACAACCCCCATTATTTTAGTCACCCCCATCCCCTCTTTATCCCCCCCCCATTTTGATCAATTGTCTATGTCACCCTATTTAATTTGCCCAAACTTTAGCTTACTGGGGGTAGGGTCGAACTTTAATGTCATTGAAGCTTTGTCCCACTAAAATGTGGACCTAGGGCCACATTTGGCTCTTGGCTTAATTCCAAAAGCCCTCCTTAAGTGATCAGTTCACCAGTGGAGGCTCGTGGCTCCAATGTCAATGGGGCAGTGAATCCGTTCTGAGTTTCCATTCTGAGAAGCTACGGATAGGGTAGCTTCTTTAGAGTTTTGACTGGTTCTGACTGAAATCCAGAGCAGATTCACTGTCCCACTGATTTTAGAGGTGCAGCTTCCAGTGTAGTTCAAGCCTCTGACAAACTATTGGGGTGTTAGAGAGAGGGGGGGCATAGAATGTGGCCCCCAGCAGCTTACCCATCAGGGAATGACTCCTTTGACAGGAAACAGGTTTCTTATCCCCACACTAAAGTCAATGGATTTAAGCATAATTGGCTACAGGATTATTGGTGTAATGTTTTGGATGTGCACCATGTGTTTTGGAAACATTAGATGTTTCTGTGTTCCATTCAACCTTAATGTATTTTAAAAGTGACTTTATTCTCCTCATATTAAACCCAAAAGATGAGAATAGATTCTTGGAAGCAAAGATGTTGAATATGACAGTTTTGGCTTGGCTTCCAGTACGAAACAGCTCTGCTTAGAAATTGGCAGAAACTTGCAATTCTCACCCTGTTTAGCCTATTACTGGTAAAACCTGATTTTCTATGTTGTACTTTTGGCACCTCAGTCCCTAAACACTTACCTGGAAGTAGGTTCCACTGATTTCAATAGAACTTATATTTAAGGAAGTGTGCTCTCTCTCGCTCTCTCTCTATTTAAAGCTGTTTAGCTCTATACTGTTTAGCTTCACCCTACCCAGTGCCTGTTTACACTTCCCTGTGCCTGTTTGCATTCTCTTTCCCTCCTTATTGTTTACTACAACTTTATTAGATTGTAAGCCTATGCGGCAGGGTCTTGCTATTTACTGTGTAATCTGTACAGCACCATGTACATTGATGGTGCTATATAAATAAATAAATAAATAATAATAATAATAATAATAATAATTGAATTAGCTGAAGAACTGTTTTTAAAAATTGCTCAAATAAATGTTTACGCAGAAGTAAGTCCATTTCAGTTCAGTGGTGCCTATTCCCAGGTAAGTGTGCATAGGATAGCAGCCTTAGTTTCCAGAGGTTTTAACTTCATCTTCCTTTACATAGATTTCAGAACCAACTATTTATTACCTGTGCATTGCATCTCAATCATGTAAAAGGTAACCAAGGTACATGAGTTACAATGAAATAAACCATTGTGAAAGCGAGCCTGTCAAATCTCAGCAAAATACCTGTTTTGGATAGAAAATTTTTATTGGTCACTAGATGCTCACCAACATCTTTGTAGAATAATCAATCCCCCCAAAAGCTACCTGCCAACTGAGTGTTACATTTTCAAAATTTTTGTCAAGTTGAAAGCCCTTTTCGATTCCTAAAGAGAATAATCACTAAATACAGTATGATCCCTAATATATGAGCTTCCATTTCTCTGCTGCAAAATCAGCCCCTGGTTTACGTGATAGAACAATGCAAGAGCTATGCAAATTTTTAATAGCCAACATGATTATTTAGATCCACTGTATTTCTCCAGTATAAACTGATTTTTCCCTTTTTTCTTTTTTAATTAAATAAGCAAATAAACTAATTAATAAATGTGCTGTATGATCTTCATTGGTTGTTATGATATCCAAATGCTCAAAGCTGAAGCGGGCATATATTGTTGTAGGTCCAGTTGTGATGTATGTTGAATAAATCTCCACCATATAGCATAAAAAGATAGTGGTTCTGTTTTTCCTTAGATTAGAAGCAAGTCATGAGTTATTTTTTCTGATATTGCCACTGACCATATATTTCAGTACCATGCTGATAAATTCATATTGTCCAATTTTCCCCACTCCTGTGTAATTGTCTGGCAAGCAGTAGTTAATAAAAATAATAATAAATCTTTACATTTCAAACTTACATTAGATCCTTTGTATATTGATAATAATAATTCTGGATCATTACTCCTTTCTCTAGTAATAACTATCAATTCTTTATGTACTAACATAAAGAATCCCTGTATATGTGGACAAGTTCATCATAAATGAAAATACGTGCCTTTTACCCTCTCCAACATAGGGGACTACATGTTGAAGTAATATGTGCTAGCTGTATTGGCGTTCGATACCATCTATGTAGTATTTTCAGAGAAGTTTCTAGAATAGAAATTGATATTGATTTAAATGATCTATTATTCCATAATTTATTCCAGCTAATGTCATCTAATTCCCTTCCAAAATCTCCTTCCCACACTTCCTTCAAGCCCACCATCAAACCCACCTGGGTGTCTATTAGGACGGCATAAACTAAAGATAAATTCCCTTTCCTCCTATCCCTACCATTAACATTGCTTGTTCTGATCCTGTTAAAGTTCTGAGTGCATGTGTCTTTATGTTGGGGTCTCTGAGGGAGTGATGACTACATAACTTTGTGGAAAACTACTCTTGTTTGTACCGATGTCTGGCTACATGTACTTTTCTTTATTTATCCCCATACTGAAATAAAAGCCAAATTACCACAAATATAGTCCCTGTGTATAAAGAAGCAGGCTTGAAAGGCAAAGGAAAAAGATTAAAATGTACTTATGCTTCCTTTAAAGGGTGGGGTGGGTGTTGTCAGTGGCTGAATGCTAATGTGGTCTATTTCACATGTGGTCTACTTCACAGAAATTCCAAGCTTGTGGTTTTTCTGCCACAGCAGTTTTCCTCTCTCTCTGTGTGTGTGTGTGTGTGTGTGTGTGTGTGTTTATATGCAGTATGTTTCACTTACTTTCAACAGCACATGCTTCATATGGAAAATGAAGCCAGCCCACCCACTGTTTCTCTTCAGTTTGCCAGGAGCAGGTGAGACCATGATGAGAGCTTCAGCTACTGGGCAGTGTAGAAATGCAATAAATAAACCTACCATTTCCTTTCTTTCATCCTGAAGAATGTTGAGGAAGGCCTGGTAGCTGCCAGTCTAGAGTTAATGAGATAGAGGCATGTGAGAAACAAATACATTTGTACTGAATTATTATAAAATAGGTTTACAAATGAAAGAACCAAGCCAACAATTTTGTAAGGAATAGATGCCAGGTTGAGTTTTTTCCAATCTGACAAACAAAATGAAGGAAGAGTCTGTACCACTAGCATGAATATGCTTGAATAAAATATGCAGAATGTAGTTCTAGAAAGATGCATCACAAGAGGCATGGTGGTTGCTCAAGATCGTCTGGTGCTGAAATTTGAAATTTCCATAATATGTTTATAGCCACAAGGTCTTGGTTCATTTCCAGATTCTAGTTGCTAGTTCTGGCTTCATGGTTGCAAAAGTTTACCTGCGGCATGTATCTTCTTTGGTTAAGGACATAAACATTTGCTGCTTATTGAAAAAATGCAATCCATTTGTTAAGATTTGATAGGTGAATATGAATTCAATTTATTTCCATATTCTCTTGACTCCGTATTCTTTTAGAATTCAGTTTAAGGAGTTACTCAAAAGACACAGAGTCAGGGGAGGAAGGGAGACATTGTCTATTCTGTTCAGTGTAAGGAAGTGTAAAGTGAAGCATATTGAAGCAAAAAATCCTAATTTCACATATATTCTGATGGCCCTGGACTGATCAATTTTTTTTCTTTTTCTGCATTTCAATAACCTATAAAAATACCCCCTTAAAATGCTAAAGAGATATGAAAGAAATCATGTTTCCCAATTGATTGATTGATTTAAACAGCTATTTAAATATATAGAGCACCACCCAAATAGTATGTATGTATGTAATGTTTTACACAACCAAAAATGATAGAGATCTAGCAATGTTGCTGGATGTATAGGTGGCCTCTGTGGCTCTAAGCTCCTTTAATCAGTTTAGGCTGATGTACCGTGACGCTATCTGGAAGGAGATAGCTTTGGTACAGTTATCCATGGTGTGGTAACTTCCTAGTATATTTAATGTTTAAAGCCATAAATAACTTGGGATCAGATTATCTGAAGGGGACCTCTTCCTGTACATATTTATCCAAAGTCTGAAGTCATCTTCTGAGGCCCTTCTCCAGATTCCACCAGTGAAGGTGGTAACCACAGAGATGGCCTTTTCAGTAATGGCATCCTGATTTTGGAATGCCCTCCCCAGAGAGTCTCACCTGACACGTAAGTGTATTTTTGGTGCCAGGTGAGGAGCTTTTTATTCTCAGGCTTTTCAGTACATTTTTTTAAAGTGCTTTTTAGATCCTTGCACTGCTGTTGGTTTTACTTTTATTTTACTTTTGTTTAACAGCCGCTATTCTGTGCCTGTTTTAATTTGTTTTAGATTTTACGTCAGGTTTTATTGTTGTTGTATTCTTGTATTTTATGGTTTTTAGCTCTCTTTTGTGAACCACCCAGAAAGCCTCAGCTATTCGGTGGTATCGAAATGTAGTAAAGATAGATAGATAACAAGGTACCATCCCAGCAATCAGCAATGTGTATCCCAGCAATGTGTATCATCTGCTTTATACATGTAGTCTTGCATTGGATTCTGCTTCCCACAGGCAAAAAGAGCAGATCTCTAAAGATCAACTTTCTGTATCTGAAGTTCAGCACTGGGTGCAGCTGCATGCAGATATGCAGACCTAGACATGCAGGTGAAGGTGTGTCATTCCAGTTATTTCTTGATCCATATCTGTCTGGGAACTCTGCACATGGCTTCCCCCATGCAAGCCTTTATGTGCAAGCCTTCATTGTATATGACTAAATCTGTATTGTGGCTATGGTTCGCAGCTTGGCTAGCCAAATTCTGTGCTCATCTTCAGAAAGTAGTCTAAAACAACCCATTCATCAGTGGATGATCAGTGAATAATCAAGTTGACATTGCCTAGTAGCATGGGCCTTTTTTGTATGTATGGACCACATGAATTTGAAATCATTGACTGGGAAGCTGAGGAACTAATGTGTTCCTGAAAAGATCCCACTGAGTGACAAATGAACTGTGATCCTTTGCCTTTCTAGAACATGCATGAGCAATACAATCAAAGGCATAAGTTGGCAGCTTGTGTATTCCTTACAAATGAAATGTTGTTGTCTTACCTTGATTAAAATTTGGTATGGACACCAGGGCCAAATTGACTCACAGATGATATTTGGGGCATTGGTTGGGTTTCCTGATCGAAAAGCTTTAAATTAAATCTGTTCAGTTTATTAATCTTGAGTTGTATGTCTTCTGTTTTCCTTCTTGCCTCTTCTCTGCTAATTTTCTGAGTCTGTCCATTCTTGATCAATGATAGAATTTCAAAGGATAAAATCCTCAGGACTGCGCTGATGCACTCCAATACAACTCCTTTTCTTGGAATAGGGAGAGTGAGCCTGTGTTATTGGAGTGTCCTCAAAGGGTAGCTGTGCATTTTTTGTGTGGGTGGCAGTAGATACTGCTGTGGGTTTTATGGTTATGCTAGTGTGATGGCTTACAGAGCATACAGATCTTGGGCTTCATTGCAGGAAATGCATTCCAGTTCCCCTCCAATCCTTGTCTGTCTTGCTTGAACAAATTTGTATGTCTTGACTTTTCAGTGGGTGAAAAGAATTGGATGTAAAAAGAGGAAATTATTTGTGCCATTTTGTTAATTTAGGCAAAGTGTAAGAAGAAAACCTTACTCTATATGTTTACAAACCAATAACTTTATAAGCATATACACATTAACAAAGTAAGTGCTAATGATATTAATGAATTTGGAATCAAAGAAGGAAAATGTAATTTCACAGATGAATGCAGTGAAAGGCTGTAGCATTCAGATACATTAGCAAAATATGGAGGGCTTTTTGATTTTCAAATACTTGAAGGCAGGTTGTAATAGAGGTTTGTTGTGAAACTATGAAAAGGGCTTTTTGGTTTTCAAATACTTGAAGTCTGTGAAACTATGAAAAGTGTGGAGAGATTGCAGTGTTGTTATTTTGTCTCTCACTTTTTCTTACAATCCTTGAAGACAGAGCCATTGATTTAACTGATTTGGCAATAGGTTACAGACAGATAAGTAAGTACTTCTTCATATCACTCATGGTCTTGAGCTTAAATGTCTTATAGACGGAGTGGATAATGTAATGAACATTAGGCCTATCCATGACTATTAACCAAGGTAGTTTAATGGACCTTCCATATTCAGAAATAGCATATCTCAGTCTACTGGATACTGGGGACCAAACAAGATGATGGTCATCACCATCATAGCCTCCATGTTGCTCTCCCAAAGACATCTTGCTTCCCACTATAGAGGCTGAGGGTTGGATTCAGGCCTAATCTACACCAAGCAGGATATTGCATTATGGAAGTGGAATGAAAGTGGTATATAAAAGGCAGCAACCACACTAAGCAGGATATAGCAGTATGAAAGTGGTATATGGTATGTGTCAATGGACCCATACTGCTATAAAGCAGTAGTGTGGCTCCTGCCTTTTATATACCGCTTTCATAGTAAAATATCCTGCTTGGTGTAGGTTAAGCCAGAATTGTACTTAGAGTTTGTTGTTTATTCGTTCAGTCCGACTCTTAGACCCATTAAAATCAATGGTACTTTTATGTCATGACTACGCACAGTCAGACTGATATCAATGGATTTACTCTGACCTAAGTTTGGATCTAATCCAGAATGCTGGACTTGGTGAATTTCTGGTCTGATCTAATAAGCAGTCTAAGGCCACAGCTAGACCTAAGGTTTATCCTGGGATCATCCAGAGTTCGCCCCTGCCTGAGCACTGGATCCCCTGTGTGTCACCTAGATGAACAGGTTTGACCCCTGGATAATCCAGGGATAAACCTTAGGTCTAGCTATGGCCTAAGTGAGGTGATATCATCTAGAAACTGATTAAAATTCTCCTAGCCCTATTTAACCATGCCTGTTTCTTTTGTGGCATTTTACTAAACCGATCTACATATATATCAAATGTAAGAATACAAGCACTGCCTCTTACAGTAACTCTTTTAAATGCTTTAGAACTCTTTTAAATTCACATTTATTGCTTGCGCTTCTACAGCAGGACTCCCTAACCAAAGTGTCAACATCCCTATATATGTTTTCGTTGACCAACCAGTATGTCAGAGCTGTTCTGCCTACGTACAAACATCTTTCCCTAAACTGGGAATAAAAGGGCTTATCCACAAATAATGGCCAAGATCTTTTATGCTGTACCAACCAGATAAATTCTCCTGGGAAGGCACATTTTGCCACGTTAGTCTCAGAACTGCTGACTGCAACTGTGAGAATCTTAATCATGAAAAGTGACTTCTTCTTTTTTAATTTCCTGTCTCTAGGCATACTATAAGGGTAAACAGATATCACGCCAAATGCTGAGCTGCTACCCTAATACCAATAACAATAAATCTACTTGTTTTTCGTTGTGCTGGGCTGTGCTTGCACATTTTGTTTTAACTGAGGCTTAGGAGGATGAGTTAGTGTGGTATCTTCCAACTTTTTTTTTCTTATTTTGTGTTATTGTAAAAGCAGCTCAGCTTAGCAGGTTCTGTGTTTATGAAAACCCAAGTTACCTCACTGAATCAATAGGCTACATAGTCTGCTTAAGCAATGTCGGCTTCTTTTGGTTTTACTTTTGATCCGCATTTTGTGTGCCTCCATGGTGAAGTCATCTTCTAGAGCCGATCTGCCTGGGAAAAATAAATACCACCCCAACAGCAGCTGCTGACCTGTAGTTAAAAATAGGACCATTATGATAAAATAATTAGTATTTTGGCTACAGGGAGGTGTTTAAACTAACATCTGTGCTATGATAAAGAATAACACTTTCGTTTACATACTTGTGTTTTTTAGCAAAGAACCGGGCCCAGTTGAAGTTATTGTTTTTAAAGCAATGCCAGGAGCACAACGTAATTCTGGGATGATCAAGCAGCAGCCAATGAAGCAATTTTGTCTAACCTCCTGGACAATGCTACCATTTTTTATCAAGAGATTTTAACCTTTTGCCCAGAGATTCACTCTTAACAAAATTAACATTGCTTTCAAAGGTTGTGTGTTCAACACACACACACACGGGTGGGGGAGTGATTTTACAATGTGAAATGCAGTTATATTTCACTTACACATGGGCAAAGTAGATGAAATGTATATTTCACCTGCTAATTTATATGTAGATACAAATATGGAAATAATATTATTACATAGGAATACAATAAATCTCACTGTAGTAGGGAAGTCTATGACCAGACTGTGACCTATGTGCCTTCTGCTCAGGTGGCTGTCAAGGCTGTAGGGGCTGCTTCAAGGCCCATACTCTCCCTTCTTATAGTTCTTTATTTTTAAATCACCCTTGGAACAGACTATCCTTTGTAAAGGAGGGCATATAGCCATTCTAGGCCTGCTATAGGCTTCTTGCTTCTGCCATCTTATCCATAGCCATGCAGCCCTTATTGCTAGCTGTGGCATCAACATTGTTGTGACAGGGTAAGATTCTGTGTGTTAGGCCTGGGCCAAGCTCATCAAGAAGTCATGGAGACCTGGACCAGCTGGTGGCTCAGATAGAGTGCAAGCAAACAAGGATCCAGTTGAAGATAGTGAAGTTTGAGACAGGTCGGTGGTCAGGTTCTGGAGCAGGCAGACAATGATCCAAGGGAGGGAGTGGGAGGAAGCTGGGGTAGAAAGAGGGTCAAGGTTCAGGACAGGCAGATAAAAGGTGAGGCAAGGCAAAAGGAGTTTATTCAGCAGCTTATCTCAAGGACGAGAAGTCAGGACTGGAGCAACAATAGGACCAGACAGGCCCCAGTTGGTTGCTCCGGAGGTCTGGTTGGGTTCTCTGCATTGCAACAGTACTGCTTCTTTGAATTGCAACAGAGCAATCAGGGGTGTTGAACCTTGTCCCCATGGACCAAATTCAACCCACCAGAGGTCCCAGTCTTGCCTACAGAGGTTTCCCTCCCATGCCCTGTCCTTCCCTCATGCTCCCCTCCACAGGCTGGATTCTGGGTGAGATTTTCCACAGGGATGGCACCACTTGCTGTCTGTTGTCTGAAGAGCATGAAGGATCACACCTCCATGCCCCAGCCAAGTCAGGTGCTTCCTTTATGAGTCAACCCCATTCCAGGGGAATCTCACCCAGAATCCAGCACCTTGTCAACCCCGCCTGGAGGAGCTATTTCTTCAAGTGCCAGCTGAATCCCTTGACTTTGCCTGCCCCATATCCTCCTCAAAGGGGAGTTACCGGGTGGCTTTAGCTGCCTGTGAGTTATCAGGCTAAGCCACCTGGAAACTCAGCTGAGGTGGGTGTAGCTGCCTGCAGACCTTCCCCATCCAGGAAAAGCCTGTGTACAGTGAAGCCAGAGCACCAGCTGGTGCCCCTGCCAATACTTCAGCCAGGGACTAAATGATGTCAGGAGATATGACTTTATTTCATTCAGCCCATGGATGGGCAGGGGTCATCTGGCCTCCCATCCTAAAACAAATCAACAACCCTGCCTTGAACAAATAAAGCAAGACTTCAGACTTTGCTTTCTAGAGAATTGCTGTAGAATTAAAACACTTAACTGATCAGCCATTTCCAAGCCAAATGGATAACTGTAGGAATGGACAAATCCATCTCTTTCTCGCCCATGTCAGTTTTGCACATTTACGATCATCTGAATTCCATCCAATCTCTTCATCAGCTGGATATTATTTTGTTGTTGTTGTTAAATCCACAAAAAAGTCACATTTATTTTCTTACATGATTTTCCTAACACAAATTTCATACACAGCTTTCCCTAATACCTGCAATTTTGTACGTAAGTTTTGAGCTGAGAACTGTGTCACAAAATTTGAAGTGTGCAATCCAAAGAATAACTGTGTTTTGACCTGCATGTTAGTAAAGGAAGTAAGACGTTAGTCAGTTCACTTAAAAATGCAGGCTAAATGAAATTCTCCACATCCTGTTGGATTTTGCATCAAGACTCTCCCTCTTCTAGGACTTGAGGAATCCTCAGGTCACACTGTCAATGACTTGAGACCTGAGGATTCCTCAGGTCCTGGAAGAGGGAAAGACCTGATGCAAAATCCATTCCAGTGTTATACTGCATTAGGCTGCTCTTCATGAAAACAGTAACTCCTCTGTTAGCTAATCTTTCCATCTTCCTTGTTCAGACATTAATATCATGCAAATATGTCTGAATCATTCCCATGCCTTCCACCCCTCAATAATATTTTCACAATAGGTATTACACAGTAACAATAAAGCTGCATAATCCTTTTGTACTGCCATGGTGCTCTTGAGGTGTAGGGCACCCAACAGCATTACATTCCTTTCGAACTGTAATTAGTGTCTCCACCCATGCTTAAAAGAATTTTATTATCATTGTATTACAGAAGCAGCTCCACTAATAGTTAAAGGCTGCTTTGCTTCTCCATTAAGAGCTGGTTTTATTTAAAAGAATCAACTAAGCCCTAAAAGCAGAAGGCTTTTGGCCAAAGAAGCTATTCTTAAACATTTGTTTCATATGGGTTGTTGTTTATTAGATTAAGGTTGGGAATCTTTCTTTTTCTTTATCCTTTCCTTTCCCCCCTCTTCCTGGTTTTGAGCAGCATTCACAGCCCTTTCTTATATTCACCATGCTCCTGCCTTGACATGCCACACACAGGTCTTTTTATGTGATCAGTTATTGTAAGATGGAAGAGTCCTATTATTTTATATATTTCTTTTCAATCTCAAGTTTGACTACATGATCAAGGTGTAAGTACACGTCTGAATGGCTTCAGTGGCACCAGGTCTCAAGGCTGAGCCTGTTTCCCAAATAAGGGTTCATCCATTCTCACTGTGTTCTGGAATCCTTGGCTTGTTACTTAGGTCAAGAATGGAGAACATGCAGCCCTGGAGATGCACTTGGACTCCAGCTCCAATCAGCCCCAGACAGATTTGCCACTGGTCAGAGATTATGGGAGTTGCAGTCTAACAACAGGCCACAGCTTCCCCATGCCTGCCTTAGGATTTGGGGTAGCAACAGTGAAATAAACAAGCAAACCAGGGGAGGATGTTGAGGCTGCCTTAACAACTGCAGCTCCCTTGGCCATGGAAGCAGGTGGATACAATTAAAGAAGGTCTCACACAAATATATACAGCCTGCCAGTTGCTTTCATTAAATCCAGATATCCTCACCAATGGAGTTAGGCAGAAATAATAACCTTAACTTATCACATGCTGAGCTTCTATATAGTATTGCAGATGCTAGTGCCATCCACTGTGTAGGCAGTTAATCCTTTTGTGCAGGTTTTATCAATGCCACCTTCCCATCACAGTTCTAGACATTGCTTTTATTAATGCTGGCATACGATTTAAGGATTTTGGATGCACTAGAGAAGAAGCAGAGATTCTAAAAACAACAACAGGTGTGACCATATTGAGCTTCCCTTCATGGAAAAAAACCGGAGTAGATGTTGGATGATGGAGCAGTCGCTTTCGACCAAGGGTAGGAAGGTCAAAAGAAATGGAAGAGAGACAAAGAAGGCCTCGTCTCAGGAAAGCAAAGAGCCTACAAAGAAAGGGGGCTGAAATTGGTCATGTAGAATAAATACACCCCACATGCCTGTCTTAGATGCATCTGAGAAGACAACTTGATTGCACTCTGCATCCTGCCACACTTTAAAGCAAGGCAGTTCTAGAAAAGGTGCTTGTCTCACTCTGCTCAATGGTTTGATCCGAAGTTTCAGCCTTTTTGCCTTCTTCCCAGATCCTTCATCGGAAGGAGTAAAACTTCACAGATGAGGAGGCAGAATCAAGGGAGTGGGCTTTTTCCCTGCTTGCCTTGTGAGCCTTTGCCATTTGCTCTGCCCAACCACCTCACGTCCATAAAGCTCCATCTTGAGGTGCTAGGGCCAGGCAGGATCTTCCTGATTGGCCAGGTGATTCCTCCCTTGGCCAGGAACCACTTGGCTGGGTACTGATCCCACCAGACTCCCTGCTCTGCCAGTCACAAGCCCTGCATTTCATGGTCTGAGTCTTAGCAGCCCTAGAAACTTGACCACTGGAATTAGGGTTGATAGAGAAGAAATGTAGCAAAATGAATAAGATTTCAGTAAAAAGAACTGTGAGATGTTGATCTTGTAAATCATTTTAAGTTTCAATCACATCTGGGTCTGTCATCTCCTGTTGTGCCACAAAACCTATGCCATTTGCATGATATATCCAAGTTGTTTCCATTGTGCTGCCTTTTAATTCTTAGCCAAGCTTGACATGAAACAAAGAACTGCTTATCTGTTGAAACAGCAGTATTTAAAAATTCATAACGTATGAGGTTCTTTAAATGTTCAGGGTAACTTCCCTGTAGATGTTGGTACTGCTGCCTGTGTTCTGTGAGTGACTGGCAAGAGCAACAGCTTTAGGGTCTTTTGGAGCAGCCATCACTGAGGCCGGTGTTGCCTAGCTGGCATGACGATTCTGAGAAGTGAAACAGCCTCAGTGCAGAAATGAAACTGTACCCGAAACACACTCTCAGTGGAGAAAGTAACCAAATGAATAGAGCTGGGTTTTTTTTAAAAAAAAAACAACGTACATTTTCATCACCTTAAAGTCATATCATCCAGACTCTACAGAGAGCACACATTCCATACTGGTCACAGAATGACTACAAATATGCATCACCAAAGAAGAGGAAATGTATCAAACCCCTTCTCCATGAAAAGGAGGACGCAGATTTGCATATAATTTGCATATGTATTTGCATATGAACATTTAGACAGACATATGACCATTTAAAAAAGAAAAACAATACATCACACCATAGTAAGGAAGGCGCTGATCAGGTGAGCTGTGCACCTGCTCAGTCTGCTGTCCAGCTGCTCATGGTTGATGGGCCCCCTCCAAGCCCTTCCCTGCTCTCCCTTCTTATGGTTCTTTATCTTTAAACAGAACTTAGATGGGACAGCCGTTCAATTAGAGGATGCTTTCAAATAGAGGATTGACAGCCCTGCAAATAGAGGACTGACCTCTGTAAAGCAGGACACGTGGACACCCTAACTGGAAAGCAAGCCAAACTGCTATCATAGATCAACTAAACATGGATTATTTAATAATAATCAGATG
The DNA here is from genome assembly GCF_023053635.1 of Elgaria multicarinata webbii. NCBI lineage: Eukaryota > Metazoa > Chordata > Lepidosauria > Squamata > Anguidae > Elgaria > Elgaria multicarinata. Next base: position 73,860,503 of record NC_086175.1, read on the forward strand.
GTTACCTAACAACGATCTCACTATGGCAGACTAACAGGTATATAAAGGCTATTTGGTTAAAATGAATGTCTAGAACAGGGATTGGCAACACAGTGCCTGCAGTCGCACTGGCACCACCAAGGCCCCTGACTGCACCCATCAAGTCCCCCTTCCTCATCCCCCACCATGTACATCAAATGCACTTTTGTGCCAACATGGTGGTGGTGGTGGGGAGATGGCAGGTGACAGCGGTGGTGGTAGGGGAATGCAGGGGGGGCACAGAAAATGTGGTGGGCAGCAAATGTGGTGAAGGAGGTCAAAGGGTAATGGCAATGGCAGTAGTGCTGAGGAAATCCGGAGGAGGAGGAGGAGGAGGAGGAGAAGTTGTAGCAGAATGGCAGTAGGTGGATGAAGAGGGGAGAAAGTAGAAGACAGGATGGCAAGAAGGTTAGAAGCCCAGAAAGAAATGCCAGTGGGCAAAAGGGTCACATGTGCCAGTGAGCCCCAAAAGGCTGCCTAGCTCCAAAAATTGTCTATACAAACACTTTTAGAGGTAAGAATAAGTCTTGTTATGGCTTCTTAGAAAAAATTAAATTTCAGAACTAAACTGGGGTGAGGAGTAGTTCATAGCGATACTCTAGTTGTCTGTGCTTTGTTACCAGCAACGTTAGTTATACAAGGTAGGGTCTATGGTCCATTGTCTCTTGAAGCAACATTCACAATTCAGCCAAAATGATCCAAGCCCTGTTGTTCTTTTTAATCCATTTCCAATATTAGTGAAGTGATCAAATTGAGCATGGAAAGCAAAGGAATGGCCCCATCAGCCGCAGAGGCTTTCCCTGTTTAGTTGAAGAGCTGGTGGGTGGCTGTCTTGGGAAAAGTGGAAGTACGGATTACACATGTGAGAGTTCACTATGTAATGCTGCTGCAGGGAACAAAAATTACGTGGAAGGGCGGGAGCCTGCAGCTAAGCTGCAGACTAGCTAATGATGATTTCTGAGACTGAGTCAGATGAGGCACAGATCACTCATAATTTTGCCAGACAATGTAGCCTTTATAGAGACCTGACTAGAGAATACATACATGGCCCTGTGTGCATTAAGGCTCAGTGCATATAAGCATGTGATTCGGGTTCGGATGGGAGAAAAAAGAAGGATAAGGAACAGGAAGAGAATGGATATTCCCTCTTGTCTCTTTGCTCATACAATAAACCCTGCAGCCTTGTGGGTGTTCCCTAGCACAGTTCACAAAAGGATGCAATGGCATATCGTAGTACACTTCCTCATTCTTTTTCAAAGTAGCTGTTCTTTTGTATCATTAATCAGTTGAGGAGGCGGTTAGACCACAGTGGTGGCTAGAGAACTCAAGCCTGGTCAAAGGGATATTTTTCTTGGGCATTCTGCTACCAGATACCTCTATAACTTCCTAACGTACTGGAGCAACTTGGAGACATTGCAGATGACATGTTACTACTGCCAAAAACTGCAACCCCTATTCTCTTCTTCCTCTCTCCCCTCGGCTTATTATTATTATCATTATTATTATTATTATTATTATTATTATTATTATTATTATTATTAAAACATGCCATATGATGTCATCACAATTCCAGTTTTCCACAGCCCCACAAGTTGCAGGGATGTCGAAAGCCCTGTTTCCTTTAAGTAGTCTTACTTGACATTAGAGAAGAGACGGGAGGAAGGAGATGCAGGGCTGCCATTTTTGGTAGCAGCCACCTATCCTCCAAAATGGCTAATTCCAGGTTTAGGCTGTTTCTTTTCTATTGCCTTAAAAGAAGCCAACCAGTAGTATGCTAATTCATCCTTAAAAAGAGGCAGAGCGCTTGAGAACTACAACAAAGCCCAGGTGTATTTATCCTTTCCTCAAAGAAGCATACTTGAATCAAGTATACTTTTAAAAAGTAGCTCTCTTGGCCCAGTCTAAAACACGCTTCCTTGAAGCTCTCACTAAGTTCAGTAGAGCCCTACAGCTTAGTAAATTATGCTTGGGATCGCAGCCTCTTCTAAAAACAAAAAGAAAAAAATTAAAACCCCAGTCAGCTCATCTTCAGACATCTTTTTTATTTGATTTTTTAAAATGAATATGTGGGGGAGGGAATTATAGAGTAACCGCTAGCAAAAAGGAAATTTCTTTCTCCTTAATGGTCTCAATGGTTCTGGCTGTAAGCCATATAAATATTAGCGAATCTGTATGGAAAATGTAAAACTCCCATTTAGTGTGGCGCCCCTGCTTTGCCTGTGCAGAATTTGATATTCATCAGATTACTAAGGTATTAATTGATCTGACTGGTGTGTATGTGTGAAAGACAGAAAAGTAGTTTTACATCTGCCCATATAAGCACGTTAAATGCACTCATATTTTTTAAATCAGTTAATGGTGGAGTAGAAAGGTGCATTTACAAGTGCATTTTGATCTTCCTGGGGTGTGTGTGTGTGAACAGATGCATTGTATCTGTAGCACTTTTTACTAAAATCCTTTGCTTATTAGGGGCTACCCCTTATTTTCTCCAAAAAATTGCTTTGCACTGGTAACTACCATAGAGATAACAATTTTTTCAAAAGTAGGGGGTCCATGGTTTGGCATTTGAAAAACAAGGGGTCCACAGTACGTAGCTAATTGGGAACCACTGCCTTACTGGATTTTCCTCTTTGTCCAAGACCATGGACATCTGCAGCATGGCTCTTTCCTACCCCCTAGTTTCTGGTAAAACTGATTAGGTCAGGAGAAAGATTTGTCAATATCACCATTGTGTGTTTTTCTTCTTCAAAAGGGGATTACCAGTGCTGGTGGGCAAAGCAATGCTAGTGCCAGCAGTGGTAGCAGTTGGGCAAGTAATGGAGAAAGGGGGGGAATTACACGTTCAGACTGTCACCAAGCATATCATAATGGGTTGTCATCCAAGTTCAGTTGCAGGACAATAGGCAAACAAAACAAGTGTTCTTTTCCTGCACTAGTTAAAGACAATTTTGTGAAATGGAAGAAATATAACCTGTGAACCATTGAAACGTGCATGATCTGAAGTGAAGAAGATTCTGGAGCGATCATGATAGTGTTTGAAAATACAGGATTAATTTCTGTTTGCAGTCTTATGCAAGCATAAGGAGAAAGGATGTTTGAGGAATTCAATCTTTTACAAATTCCAAAGCAGACTGACTTGGTTCATGTGCAGATCAGAACATAACTATTTCTTAGATGTCACAGTTATCACATTATTATTACTACTACTACTACTAGTAGTAGTATTTATCATTGCATTTATATCCCACCTTTTTTTCTCCAAGGAACCCAAGGAGGTGTACACAATCCTCCTCCTTTCCATTTTATCCTCACAACAACAACCCTGTGAGGTAGGTTGGGCTGAGAATCTGTGACTGGCCCAATACAGTTCTTGGATCAACAAACCTCACACAATTCAATTAAAATGTGTATATTAAGGTGAAACACATTTACACATGCTTACATTTGGATAAAAATACTTTTAGAAATGTGTACTTTGTGAGAAAATATGTTCAAAATACATATAAGTTATAAACACATTCGTATATGAATTTTCATGTGGGTTGTTTTAAAATGTAGGCATGGATTATAAATAAACCCAGGAGAAAACAACAGAGAAATATACTGGTGCATCCATCGCTATTTGGGAGTAAGCTTCATTGAACTGTTGGACTTAGTTCTGAGTGAACATTCATGGGAAAGGACTGTACGCATCTTAAACATGAACAGAGGCCACAGCTCCGTGGTGGAGGACATGCTTCCCATGAAGAAGGGCCCAGGGCCGATGCCTGCCACCTCCAAGTACAGTGAAGAAAGTGTCCTGCTCAAAATTCTGGGGAGCCATGACCAGTCAGTGTCAGCAATCATTGGCTAGTTGGGCCCATGGTCTGACTCAGTAAAAGGCAATTTCCTACTGAAGTAAATATTCATTTGATCATTAACTTGAAGCTCTCTGTGAGGTTGAATTCTTTTATTTCTGGTTTAATGCACTTTAAAAAAAAATCATGCATGGTTCAGGAGTGCCAGTTTGACATGTCTCCAGTAGGGCAGAATAGCGATGTGAAGGCTTGGGCTGGGGGGACGTGTGTGTGTGTGTGTGTGTGTGTGTGTGTGTGTGTGTGTGTGTGTGTAAAAAGAGCCAGATATATTAGTGCGTGCGGAATGGTTTTCTCCAAATTTTTCAATAATCCCTGGGGGCGGGGTTGGAACCATGTGTTTTAAATTTTGTTTCCTCACACACACACACACACACACACACACACACACACTTTTTCCCCCTAGATTTTTTCATGTCTAGGGTGGAAAGAATCCCTGTTGATAAAATGGTTAAGCCTGCTAACAAAAGGATTCTCTCTGCCTCTGTCTCTGTCTCTGTCTCTCTCTCTCTCTCTTTAAAGGAAATTAGTTACACACTATAATCTGCCAATCTTAAATTATTTTTCATAAACCCAAAGGTGACTACAAGCTGCTGGTTCGGGGATGGCTCTGTTTATAAAATGGGAATGAAGTTGAGGACCCACATCACATGACTCTTGTGGTGATAAACAAGCTGAAGCCTGTAAAATATTTTGGTCACAGCATAGTCAGCAATTATCGTTTTGATGGGATGTGTGTGCATATTACTGTGTCCAGGGTTGTGGCCTTTGACCTCAAAAATGCTAATATAAATACTTATACCAAGAAACAATGAGAAGAGGCTTGCCAGACTAATAGGTACAGGATTAAATACACTAACAGAGGACCTTATTCAGTTTGTTGCAGGCATCATGCCAAAGGAAGTTTTTAGTAAATTGGCCTTAAATTAGGTCTTTATCTCACAAATATCTGAATGAACAAAGAGTAAACTATTTCTGCTATTTCAATAGCAGCGGTTGAAATGCTTTTCTTCCCTTGTCCCCACCCCAACCCACACCACACCCTGCCCCCCAACTGAAGCTACTAATGAAGCCAAGCTTAACTATGTTTAGACCTTTTGCAGCCTCCCATTGGCTGCAGAGGCACCATCTGAATTTTGAGGTTGGCGGAATTAACTGCAGTTATCTGGAGTCTTATGCTTTATCCGTAGATCGGGGGGGGGGGGGCACATCCAAAAGGCTACCTGACAATCCGTCTGGATTTTGCAGATTGTCAGGTACTGCTTCATTCCATTGTCCACTCTTTGACAGAATGGGATTTTTTCCAGTTTCCCCAATTTGTCCAAATTTGCATTTGGACAAATTCACACTCATGTAAATTCACACTTGCGAAAATCCACAATTCCCGCCCCCCCCCACCTGTTCCTTTTCATGCTCTAGCCCATATTTTTGGCAGGTGTTATTATATTTTTCATATTTTTCTATGACTAAATTTGCATAAAATTCCAGGGGGGAAATCCGGTCAACAAGTCCCCAGAATCTGTGCAACTCAGGAAAAGCTGGTTCACTGCAGGATCTGTCTGTCAGATCCATAAAAATCTGAACACATTGGGTTTCATTGTGGATTTCTCCAAGGCCCCTAATATTTTGCATGCAGAAAGTCCCTACTTCACTCTACAACATCTTCTGGTAAAAAATATCTCAGGTGGCAGTGTGGTAGAAGAGCTGCTGTTGATCAGAGTGGGCAGCTCTTAGTTCAGGACAAGAAAGCAAAAATACATTCATTGCTGCTAATATACTCATTGACCTGGAGCTGATTTACACCAAGCAGGATATAACACTTTTAAAACGGTATGAAAACTGTATTTGTAATGTGTCCTGGGCCTGTACAGTTGTCATAACCATTATAAACATTATAAGCAGTAGTGTAGATCCTGCCCTGATTGACATGTAATGGCTAAATATGAGTTGAACAACCCATAGTTAACGGGGGGGGGGGTGCACCACATCAAGCGACCTGTCTCTTGTGTGCTTGCCACTTCTGCTTTCTTTCCAAACCACCAAACAACCCGTCCATGTATCTTGAAATCAATTTTCTATATTTTAAATCTAAACTTTATATCTCTTATCTAAATGGTTATTGGTTAAATTGAGTTTTTCTCTTTTATCTTTGCAAATAAAGGGAACCTGAGTCATCAGAAAAAATTACAGAGAAAAGAAGTTATAGTTTTGTATTTGTCTAAATTGTTTAGTTAGTTGAATATTTTTGCATGCTCTTTGTCTGTGTTTCTGTAACTGACAAAAAGTACCTGGACTCTTTGGGATAGGTACCAATGTATTGTAGCTGGACTAGGGATAGGTACCACATAAAACAGGAAAAGAGGTGAGGATTCAGGGAAATCTAAGCAAGCTAGACATTAGTTTTCCATTCCACTTAGAGGGCTCAAACATAGTTACAAAAGTCATGACCTTCCTTTCTTCAACCACTTTGGCACTGCATGGTTAAACAGCTTTCCATGATATACATGGGTGGAATGGTTCTGAAACTGCCAGGCTATTCTAGAAACCACCATCAATGAGTCACAAATATGAGGTAATGTGAAAATGACCATCTTAAATTCCTAGGCCCAGATCTAGAAAGAAGTTAAATCATGCTCAACTTCCAGTGAAGTTGTGGATTTGGGGCATGAGTAAGGGCTTAACTACCCACGTTGCTGTTGTTTGAAATTAAATACGAGGCATGGTGGGGCATAGGCATCAATACTGCAGGACATTTGGAGGTTAAGCCTTCCCTCTCAATCCATGGTTTCAGTAAAATCCCCCACAAAATGGGCCTGTTCAGATGACACACTAAGCTATGGTTAGGCTGCTAACACTTTTGAAGCAAATGGCTAGTTAGCGTGTTTAAAACATGGTCATGTAGCCATCATGGTTAGAAATGGTTCATACAACACACTAAGTCATGGTTCACATGACACGCTAAGCCATAATGTTTAGCTCAAAATGCTTAACCACTCTGGCTTAGCATGTCATCTGAACAGGGTCAATGCTTCCACATTAGGAAAAAAACTCCTATTCCCAGAACCCATTGTAAGTCCTACAAGGAAGCAATGTAAGTCCTACAAAAAGCACAAATGTAGCACTGCAGTCTATCTGAACATTTGATTCGCCACCTATTCATTTGAGTGTTCCTTTGAGATTTTTTTCCAGTTAAGTTAACCTGTATAACGTACATTGAGTTCTTAAATACTTCTAATGCTTTTAAAGGCAACTAAAGATAAGGGATGCCTTCTCATCAGGTATAAAAGTAACTGTCCTTTCCTGTTTCAGGGAAGAGCTTCACTTTGACTATCACAGTCTTCACAAATCCTCCACAAGTAGCCACATACCACAGAGCCATCAAGATAACAGTGGATGGACCCCGAGAGCCAAGAAGTAAGTATTTGGATGATGCTATAGCTCTCTTTGGGTGTTCAAGCCTCACACAATGAGGAGGTGAGTGGGGACACGGCCGTTACCACCACTTCCGTCATCACATGCTGGGCTTCCAAGTCTTCCATGTGTTCGGAAGGGAACGTGAGCATTCTCTATTTGTATAGGCACAATTTAGTATCTGAAAGATCTGGGTGCTAAATCACACAATGAGCCTAAATGAGTAGAGAGGGCTCTCCATTGCAAATGTTTAGCCCCTAATACGTGGGGGAGAGGGTAATATGACAGAGACAATAGGATCAGGGAGTGCACTCCTGCTGTCCCGTCCCCCCCACTCAAACCATTGGAATCATGTGAGCAGGGGGATGCCGGAATAGGGTTTCAGTCCTAATCCCAAATGATAGAAATTGACATGAAATATTTCATTCTGTTCAATAAGATTTGATTCAGATGTTTAATTGAGTTTACTCTGGGTAGCATCCCATCGTGCCCACACACTCATGAGTTCTGCCACTTGCTCAACACGGTTTTGTGGTTCTAAAAATAACCCTAAATCAGTGGAAATGTTAATTTGCAGAACTGTACAGGTCAGAAGAGTTCCCAAAAAGGAGCTCCAATGACATGTCCCAATCCGGAAATGAACATTTTTTTCCTACTCATTTCTGGGATTATTTTTAGAAGTAAAAAAGTCCCATTGCATAAGTGGTGGGTCCCATGAGTATGGTGGAACCAGCAGTGATGGAGCAGCCCTATTGGATACTGCCCCAAGGCTGCAGTCCTGTACTCACTGTCCCAATTGAACTCAATGAGCCTCACTTCTGAGTATATATGTACAGGATTGCACTGTTCAACTGTATAGACATTTGGCCTCTTTTTCAATATCCAGAAGCATATGTTTATATACGTTTGTGGAAATCAGTTCATTTGGAAGTTATAAAGTTTTAAAACAGCCCTACCATGTTGGAGTGGGTGTGGATTTGTTGGGGCTTCTAAGAGCTGTGATTGGATGCAGACTATAGATTAGGAAGAAATATCAAAATGCCTTCTACTTGAAGAGAATGAACTATATATAGTATATGCAAGAGCTGACAAAAGATGCTGGATAAAAAAAAAATCCCATGCATATTATTCAGCATTTCCTGCTCACTTTGGCTTTCAGCTATTCATAGGAATTTTAATTTTAGAAACAAAATAGTTCAGACTTTTTAACTCCTCTCAAAACTGGCAGACAGAACAGAAGTGAAAAGGGGGCAGGGAGGAGTCAGAAAGACGACAACCAGTTGCTCTTGTATGCAGCGTATTGTATCTCCTGCTAGTTTCCAACTTAAGAAAACAGTAATTGTTGAAGGCAGCACTTTAAGCAGACAGATGGAATTTATTCTACCGAGGCACAGATTTCACAGTCGTGCCTGCCAATTTTTGCATTTTTAACAATTAAGAACGCGTAAATAATAAATGGTATCTCCAGAGACAAATCCAGAAAATTCGCATCGGCACAGTGTTTGGAGGAGGGGAAACTCCCCCAAGCCACCCCATGGCTGAGTTTATGCAATATGTTCCCTTATTATTACCCAAGGCAATAATTAACCTCAGTGTAGAATGTTCATATTTGCATTGAAACATCCTCTTGTAAGTTGAGGTTTGTGGTTTTCTTCTTTTACTCCCCGCTCACATTTGGCAGAAGTTGCAATTGTAGCTTAAGAGAAGTCAAAACAGGGAGAGCAAACACCCATGGGACAGAGATCATTGGAAGTTGGGATTATTGAGTTTTAAATCAGTTCTGCACATAAAAATCTCAGTGTGAAATCTTAGGCCTTAGCTAGACCTAAGGTTTATCCCGGGATCGTCCCGGGGTCATCCCTGTTCATGTAAATGACACACAGGGGATCCCAGAAGCAGGCAGGGATGACCCCAGGACAATCCTGGGATAAACCTTAGGTCTAGCTAAGGCCTTAGTCACTAATATCAATGGTGTAGTGTCACTGATTTAAATGGAGCTATGAAGGCACATATAATTTTTATTTGTTGTTGGGTCACTGTTATTTTTTAGAACTGTTTCTTTGTCCTCGTTTTAGGCATGGGCCAGGTTCCCAACCTTTCTAAATCACCACACCTTTCTTTGTACACGTTGCATAGATTTCCATGTAAGTGTGTATTTGCATTTGGAATTCACAATGGTTGCTTAGTTATTACATGGGATCCAGTTGATGTTTTTAAATTGAACTCCTCATTAGTGCAGAATAGTTTTTCCCCAAGCCAAAACCGCAATATCAAGTTCTTTAGAACATGCAGCCCCACCCTCTCACCTTCTAGCACTTAAAAGCAAACAAACAACAGAATGTGTTCAGTTTGCGGCTGCAGGAGTGTCTTGGGGATCCATCAGTTATGATGAGCTACATGTCTGTCCTCATCATCTCAGACATTTTTCTTTCCCTTTATTATGGTTTCCTGTCTTCTTTCCACTGCTGGCTCACACATACATGCCCTTTGGGATTACTGCAATGGCAACAGTTAGAGATAGGGTTACTGGGAAAAGGGTGGCTGTTCTGCTGTCTCCTGTGGGTGGCCCTGTGGGCACATCAATTGCGTCATAGAGTGCTGGTCATGAAATTCTTTGGAAAAGGACAAATGAGTAGGAGACCTCTAAGGTGGGTCTGCTGCTGTTCTATCAGCCTGCTACTTCTGCTGCTGTCTTTCCTTGCTGTGCCTCTCTAAAGGAACAGTTTCCTCAGCATAGCTATCTTGCTTGCAGAAGACTACTCAGAAACCCAGTTTGCATGACACACCAGGCTCATTGGGGACTATTTAGCTCATGATGAGCTGCAGCATATGCCAAGTGACATTTTGAATATGTAATTCCCGATTGTGGCAATCACAGGGCTGCTGCGTTGTGTGAACCTGGCCACCATGGGTTATATGAGGGTTAAACAATCTTCACATAACCTTTGATTTGTGGTAAGGTTATGCAAGGGTTGTTTAACCCTTAAATAACCCATAGTGGCCAGGTTCACAAGACTTGGCAACCCACTGCCCCCATCAGGGTTGGATATTCAAATTGTCAGCCTATGATGAATGTACCACAGTTCATCATAGGTTAAACAGATCTTGATGAGCCAAGCAAGCAAACTGGGACATAGTATTGGGACAGTCAGTGGTGACATGGGTCTAGCACTAGTACAGCATTAACAAACAAACAAATAAACATGTGCTTTGTTGTTATGGCTGTCTGGAACACACACATATAGCCCCAAGAGATGCGTGAGTCTGCCAAGCTCAATTTTGCTCAGGTTCTCACTTTTCCTCTGCTAAATTGGTTTCATCCTATTTCCATATCAGATTGAGAATTTGTTCTTTTTAGGTCGCATAAAAATTCATACATGTTTTCATACACATTTTTCAAAATGGACCCCTTTTTTTCCTTCAAGTATGCACATTTTGTTCACATTATTTCAGGGAAAAGCTTGAGTATTAAAATGTCCTTTTGGTGTAGAAAAAGTGAAGAGGCACCAAAATTTACAAATTTTATTGTAAAATTACTAGTAGTTATCTATTTACAGTCTGGTTTTTTCTCTCAATAAAACTCATCTAAACACAGAACTATGCAGATGATGATGATGATGATGATGATGATGATGATGATGATGATAAAAATGAAATTATGCTCTCTTTATTTTAGAGGCTTCTGAATCTTGCATTTATTAGATATATTCTGGGCAAGGGAGTGCCAGTATAATTTAAAAGGTCTTTTTCTATCATAGTGAACTTTTGAATCAGAAACCAAGTTGCTTTTCTATGAGCTAATTCTTTGAAGAAAAACATTACCTAGATCAAGAAATGTAGTAGACACAGGAGAATTCATAAATTAGCTATTCCCCCCAAGGCTATTTCACTTATTGTATCTGTCAGCTAACAAAAATGCATTTTCCGACTTTTGATTGCTTCTTTAAATGCTTCTCTTGATTTGTTTTAACCTCTATGAGTGTCATCAGATGAGTGTTTTATCACTCGTTCACTATTGCCCACTTATGGATGTGCACATGTCATCCACCTCTCGCGCGCCTCTTTCTCCTTCCGCTTGTTTTTCCATCGCAAAATAGACCCCTTTTAATCCGACTTTTTTTAAAAAACAAAAACAAAATGTGCTGCAATCTCCTCCTGTGTGCAGGAAAAGCAGTGCAATAAAAACGGCTCCTGAATGGGCCACATGGTGTTTGTTTACTTCCTCTTTCCTGGCTGGAAAGAATGAGAAAGTAATGAGGGGAAGAAGCGGGGAGGGGGTGAAAGCGATGGTAAGGAAACACAATTTTACCCCGTGTGATGATGCTCTTTAATTCTGAACCTTTTTGCCATGACCCATTACATTTGTTCATGGATGTTGTTCCACTCACAGAGATCTGCCGTACTGGGGGTGCAAAAGATAGTTGTGGGGAAGGAATTAGAGGAACTGCTAATCTGTACACTAGGTATCCTTGGGGGGCTTGGGAGAAAGTGGCACTTGGACGGGTTGAATCACCACCAACACTGATGGTGCACTGAACTGCCATCACTGATTAACTGCTTGACAAGCAGAAGTGGGGATCCTCTCTCAACCACTCTGCTTTAAATAAAATTATAGACTACCCTATCCCAAGGGCAAAAGGTAGTAAAATATAAAGCACCAAGACAGATATATGTGCTAGAGAGCTCACCATCAAATGCTTTAATCATGTTTACATCTTTCTAGGAAGTATGATATTTGGAGCTCATTTTCATTTAGATGAAAATGGCAACACATGTCTCGCACCCCTCTGGTCTGTTTTGTGGCCCCCACTGCTGATTTTGCTGGCATTGGGGGGTGCATAGGTGCAGCCTCTGGTGAGTTGCAGGGGAAATTAGACCCCAGACCCACAGTGATTGGCCATCCCTACTCGGGATCCGCGATATAACTTTGGATGAAAGTTGCAGCAGAAGCTGCAGGGAAGGCAGAATACAAATGTTTCCTTGTATCAAATATAAGGAATGCTACCTCCTTCATCTGACCTCATTCAGCAGTATTTACACAACTCCATGTCATGCTCTTCATAAGGACACACTGAGGCAGGATCTTCACTACTGCTTTATAACAGTATTGAAGTGCACTGACGACTGTTGGGGCCCATGACACATTCCATATACCGCTTTCAAACCGCCCACCCACCCCTTTGGATCAATTTGTTCCCATCATCCAGTCTTGCACTTTCCCATTTCTCCTGGAATGAAAATCATAGATCCAAGCATAATGGGGTGGAGGGAGAATTCTGCTGTTCTATTAAGGAACTGTTGAGTTCTACAAATGGGAAGGTGTGGTGGGTATGGTCCCATCTTTCCTGCTCTTCTTCAGATGAGTTGGCTGTTTTGTTTTATAAGTCAAGGTTACGTTAGTTTAGCCTGTTTCCTCATTTCCATATATGGTTGTTGTTCTCTTCCTCTCTTGCATGCATCTAATCACTTTTCCAAATCCTAAATTGCTGAGTGTGGCTAGAACAACAACAAACGGGAAAAATAAGTTGCATAGACACGCTCTCGACCTTGTGACATCTGGGAAATATTACTAATAAGAAGAATGCTCGTTGGTTATTTTTCCAGTTTACATAAAGTGTGATCCACCCACAATCAGTCCGTGCTTTTGAGTGCTGTTTAGTGATTTATGCACAATTATTATGTATGATTTGATCTCATGGGAAGATCGGAGACAGTTCGTCCTTTTGTCATAGAAAGGCATCCTTTTGCTGCCGTGTTGCAAGGGGCAGCGTGGGCACACGAAAAGGCTCTTTCCTTCCTATATATTTGTTCAGAAAATGGGGGTGGTGGTGGTGGGAAGCATGGCACTGTTGTAAATTTAGATGATGGATACTTTTGGGGTCTTAAACCAGAAATCCTTGTTTTCCACTATGCATATTAGTTCTGCAATTTAGCTAAGGTCTACATCTGCCCTTTTCGTTGCCTCTGCGCACTGTAATTCACACTAGAGGTATCTGAACATTTTCTTAAAAAAAAAAGACACATTCAGATCAGGCCCTGGATTAGAGCCTAGTAAGCCTTTTCCTGAAATTGCTCCTCCCATTTTGAGTAGGTTTGCGGTAGCACCACAGAACGGAAAGAGTGTCTCTCTGTTCTCAGTGCTTCCCTTGCTGGCAGCCAGTGAGTAAACAGCCTGACTCAAATGCAGAGAGTGGTGAAGATGCGGAGAACAGGAGACAAAGAAACTTTGTGGTGGTAAATGGGTGAGGGTTCCAGTGGGTGGAGAGAGACAAGAGAAGGTGTAAAAGAGCGTGAAGCCTGGATGGCTATGAGCGGACGTACTTTCCTCACATTATTGTCACTTCCCCCCCCCTTCCCAATTGGCAGCTCTCTTTCTCTCTCTTTAGCCTTTCTGCAATGCTTATGAAAGCCTGGTGCTTTGCTAAGGCAAAGTGAAAAGGTTCCAAAGAGAAAAGCTTCGTGTTTTGCCCGCCAGTTATACTTGCCATGATCAAGAGATAAGTGCAATTACTAAAGAAGGATTCATATGAGTAACAGGCCCAAGTTGGTCTTGTATTTCGTGCTTGGGAAAAAGAAATGGCAAAAATCTCAATAAATAGATGAAATCATATTTTCCCATACACTGATTTCTCTAGCTATTGAAATATACTCTGATATTAAATGTGGTTTCCTATGAATGGAAAAAAATCCAGTATAAAAAATCCACTATAAAATCACCTTTAGAGGGCAATCCTATGGAATTTAGCCTGAAAAAAGGCCTACAACTCCCAGCATTCCCCAGTTGTAGGCCTTTTTTCGGGCTAAATATCCATAGGATTGCACTGTTAGCCAGATTTATCAGGTCCACAAATGAACAATCTCCTGTGGAACTTGGCAGATTATTACAACAGAACCCCAAGGACCCTAGTCTTCATTTCTTTTGCTTTTATGTTTTGTTTTTGTTTGTTTTTTGTTTGTTCCCCCCCCCAGCTTTTGAAAATATAATAACATGTCTGAAAGGCCCCAGTGTATGGGGGTTGGAATTTCTATTCGCTACATGGCCCTGTGGCTTCCAGTCGCTTTTTATTAAATGTCCAGTTCTCTACCTTTGCACTGCATTGCTTTTTGCAAACAAGCAAAAAATGTCACCAAATCTTAAATAATACAAAACTGCAAATTGAGGGTTCAGCCAATGAAGGCAATGAGAGCATGTGGTATTATAGATAGATAGATAGATAGTGAGTGAGTGAGTGAGTGTTTAGGTGCATTTTTAGTAAATTATTTGCCGTAAGTAATCTTAGTGCACCTTCTCATAACCACCCTCCCATCCACAAACACTGGTGCTCCAATCTAGCCCTAGTTGCGCTAGAATATAGATTGATGTGGCTGTGCATAGAAGTGGTTTCTCATCCAGTCGAATGTAATGCCATGCAAATAGGCAACCTCTGGATTCAGATGAGCATCTGGTTTATTGCTCATGGTTCCTGATAAAAGGAGTGATGTTCACCTGGGATCCTGCTTCCACACCTGGATCTCTTTATTTGGCTCACAGCAACATCATTTACAAATAGGTTCTTATGTCAGCACTGAGGACTTGTCCAAATGGCCATTTCTCAGTGAGCTCAACAGGGCATTTTCATATATGAGGCTTCAATGCCCTCGCAGCCCTCTCATCTGCTATTTATGTGGGTATCTGATTGTTGATAATGCAGAAGAGAAAACACCAGGTGTTTGCCTTGCTCTTTATAGAATGAGTGAACACCCTGGACAGTGTAGGTTTGACACGTATAATACACTGACTGAAACAAAACTGCTTTATTCTTTATGTGTGAAAGTACCCCAATGATCTATAACTAGAGCAACACACCCAAAGCAAAAGCAGCCTTGTTCCTCCATAAGAACAAATCCAGAATCCACCTTAAGGAAGTACCAACCGAAATGTGACAAAAGAGTGAATAAACTTTTGAGATTACTGGAACTCTTCATCAGCCCCTGGTTCTTAAGTAAGGCAGGTGGTGAGAAGCTGGCTTTGCATTAAAGCCATAAAGGCTCCATTGGTCACAGTCCTAAGATGAAGTATAGGAAGAAGCTGCAGCCCTAATTGGATTAAGCCGTCCTTCGTGTTATCCAAGTTTCCGGTTACACCTTGTGGCGCTGAGACAAAGAAAATATTCAGTTTCTGATTTTTGAAAATATAAAATCTAGCAGTTACCTGAGAAGCAGAAGGAAAGAAAAACACTACAGTTTTTAAATAAGCAGAGTAGGAAATGTTCTGGACAAAGGCAGGTTCTCTTCCACCCACCCTGTGTCCCAGGACACCAACCTGAGAGTTTCCTGGGAGCCATTTTGTCACAAGAGCCTTAGTAAGGGGCAAAAAGTCATCACCGTGAACTGGGCTTTAAATCTGGGCATCCTTGACTCTGATCCACTGAGGCTATGTACCATTATTAATGTTTACACAGTTTTGAGTCATTGGGTCCCATCCTAAGGGCTCAGGATGGATGACAACATACTAATTATGCCATCACCAATGGTCTCCAAAAGTCAGTTTGATAGAATACATATAGGCTCGAGCTTTGTGGAGTCTCCAGAAGAAAAGAATTCTAAGGTGGGGAGTAGCCATCAGAATACCTTTCTGCATGTCCTTGAAGGCCTGATATGGCACTTAAAGGTTGTGGCAGAACATGTGGATGGAGGTGGTCTCTCTGTTACATTGACAGGCCTCTTAGGGCTTTATAGATCATCACTAGCACTTTGAGTTGAGCTCAGGATAGGAAATCTGATTCCCTCCAGATGTTTTGGACTACAATGCCCATCACTCCCAACCAGCATTGTGAATGATAAGGGATCATGGAAGCTGTAGTGCAAAACATATGGCGGGCACCAGATTGTCTGGCCCAGCAACCCCTAAGACAAAGTATTCAGAAACAGTAAGTGGTTGTTTTTTCATTGACAAAATACAAAACAAAACATGTGAACGCCACCTAAATAGAAAAGCATATGGCTTACTTTTTGCCTACCACTCACCCACACATGTGGCATTCTGGGCTGGTCTTCATTACCTGCTGACCCTATCTTTTCAATATAGCCACCAACAGTTTTGGTTGACCACACCACTTCACTGTTGAAAATTAATACCAGTTGACTCATTCTGTGCTGTTCACATGAAGCCAAAGAAAACAAGGGGAAGAATAACCTGCCTGTATGCAGTTTGGAAACTTCTCAGACACTCTGCTTTCAAAATGCTCTACAGTAGCTTACTATATCTCTTTGCAGCTGCAAAGAAAAAGGAAGAAAATAGCCTAACATGCATAAGACTAAGCAGAACCATTCAGGACATAAGTGATCACAGTGAATTGAACTGAAGTCCTGCTTGTATGTAACAAAACATTGCTACAATGGAGAGACTGTTAAGTAAGTTAAAGGAGAAAATATTGAGCCACTCCAGTCCCTAATGCAAAGATGTTTATTTCAAAGAGAGAGAGAGAGAAGGTCACTAGTTTTATCGCAAGAAGAGGGCTATTTTGGTACGTGTTGTAAGGGTAAACATTCAAGCAGGGGAAAATCCACTTTTTCTTCCACCACCCCATTTGTTAAGCAAAGTTTTGATGACTCAGGGCATGGGTGAGCAATGGAATAGAGGACCTTTTCATCAGTCGAGCGCCTGTTGATTCTACATCAGTTTAGCTAGTGACTGTTTTTAACTCTCCAAAGGCAGTTTGGAAATGAAATAGACTTGTTCTATTTCTGGGGAACACCCTAGCCGCAAATCTACCATAATGACTGGCATCATTTGCCGTGATCCAGAGATTCTATCTTGCATGTAACAACAGGCTTCCAGATGTGAGACAGCTATCTTCTAGCAGCTTGGGCAAGAAACTTGTGTGAGAAAAAACTTAAACTGCATCCGCAGGATTCATTCTGCATGCAGAAGTCCAATAACTGTGCACATAGATTGTAGAAGGGCTTCTGAATAACTTCATGGAAATGCACCAGTGAAATGAATCCTATTTATATTATATTATATTATATTATTTAAAACTGTTTGAAGGCTAAGGCAAGTCGCACCATAAGATTTTCACACAAAGTCCCTCCTAAATGCTGCCACTCTTGTTATTTCTACTATGTCGTTAAAGGGCTAGGCACCTTTCAAAACATAGAATGGAGGCAGTGTCCAGAGGACAGACATTCTCCATTTGTCAGACAATATGGTGTGACTGACCAACCAGTAATGGGTATTAGATAGGCAGAAGAATCAGAAGGAATCAAAGTGCAAGGAAGTTATCCTGATTATAGGCCTGTAACAACATATGTATGTAACAACAACCCAGGAAGAGCACCCATAGTTTGTTATTGGGTTGTGAACTCTGGGTTGTTTATGGTTAATAACCCATAGTTAAACCATACTGCAGAGTTTGCACATAATAATAGCCCACAATTCAATAAGAACCCACAATTCAACAAAAATACATATTCAACCCATACTCTGGGTTGTTTATTATGTGTGATTCAGGTCATAGAATGTACTGAAAAGCAATATACCCATTTCAATCAACTTTCTGTCAAATGTGCTGGTGAAACATTTATTATTATTATTATTATAATTATTATTATTATTATTTATTGCATTTTTATACCACCCAATAGCCAAAGCTCCCTGGGCAGTTCACAAAATAACACCAAGTATAAGTGATGCTAGCAGGCTTGCTATGCAACATGGGACAAAAAGAGTACTCCAATACCACAGACAATCGGACCTGAAGAAAATTTCTTGATGTTCTATGTCAGAGTGTCTTTTTCAAAGTTATGAATCAGGGTACTCTTCGCAAACTCTGAAATGTAAGGTTAATGCCATAGCAGGAGCAAGGCATGCACTGCCCTATACTTCTCCTGAGACATGTGACTCTTGCTTCTGATGAGATTTTAAGTGTCTATTTCAGAGATTGGTTCTTACACATTTATTTAGCTATTGCTTGAGAACAAATTTTTGGCGGATGTGGAGAGATACAAAATGTAAGCAAACCATATATATATATATATATATATATATATATATATATATATATATGGCTGGCATTCATACTTGCTTTATCTATATCTAGACTGAGATAGAGATTTAAATTAGCTGTCAAACAGATAACTGTTTCTTAGACTTTCTTTAAGCCTGCTCACATGATTTACATCATTGAACAGGCTTCTCTCCAAACAAGAACCTATGAAATAACTGCACTTTAGCCAAAAGCCATTTCAGTGCCTTTTTACACAAATGGTGTACGGACTAAGGATGTATGGATTTTGTAAAATCAGTTTTGCCAGCCTATGTAGGATTGTCAGGTGACTTTCATTCAGTGGTCCACTCCTTGGCAGAATCAGGTTTTTTTTACTGATTTTACTAAATTTACTGATTTACAATTTTCCCCCCAAATTTGCATCAATTTGCACTTGCAAAAATATGCAAATCTCCCCTAATGTGCATGTTCATTCTTTAGCCTGGGGAGGAAATGCACATTTTGTACTTTTTTTAAAAAAAAAAGTTATCGTTTTACCTATTTTTCTAGGACTAAATTTTCAATCTGCATGTCCATGGAATCTGTGCTACTCAGGAAAAGCTGGTCCACTGCAGAATCAGTGGGATGGATTCATAGAAATCCAAAGTCATTTCATTCTGTTGCAGATTTCTCTGATCCCTAGTTCAGGCTCAAGGACTCTTTATTTATTTCATTCATATACTACTCATAAGCTGAAGCTCTGTTCACACATTACAATGAACACTTTTGGAGGACGGAACGGGGATGGTTCCAGATGGCCTCTTCCCACCCTCACATGCATTCAGCATAACTTCTGAGAGAGCCTAGGCATAATAGTCACAGATCTTGCCTTATCCAGTTGCCTTCCCATTTGCATATACAGAGCCTGTGCACATATGCAAGATTCTCTGTTGGGTTTGCTGTAACACACTAACACAGCTACTCCTCTGGAAGTTATGCACATGCAACCTATATGTAGCCTCTCCCAGCAAGAGTGAGGAAGATAGCGGAATTCCTCTCTCCCATCTACGTTTGTTGTTCATCATCATGCCTGAAGTGTCTTTTGTGGAAAAGCCAGCAATTTCCCCAAATGCTCATCATTGCTGGGATGGATAAATCTGTCACTTTTGCTTTCTCCCATATTCAGTTTTTAAAAATCTCAAGTTCTTTCTATACCAAATATAAAGAAAATTGGAAATGTTAATTAATTCTTTTAAAAAAAAAACGAAATGAAATGAAATATTTACTCACCCCAATAGCCAAATTCAGTAGGTATAGCTATTCCCAGCAAGGAGAGGCTGTTAAAGATGGGGAACATGTCAGAAAAAAGAGGTGGCAACCTTAATTCAACATTTACGTGGTTGAATACACAGAGATTCAAACCTCGACTTTTAAGAGCAAACACTCAAAACCTGGGCTGGGATTGACGAATCTGCCAGTTTCACTTTCTCCCATTGTCGTTTTTTAAAAAAATATCATGTTCTTCTGTTCCGAATATGAAAAAATGTGCACATTTTTGTTGTTGTTGTTGTTGTTGTTGTTGTTGTTTTTAGCAAAGTGAACAAATTCATACTATTTTTGCAGATTTGTATGGGGGCTTTTCCCACATTAAATTTTATTTACTCCTAAATTTCTCACCAAAAGGAAATGTGTTACCTCTTGGAAGCATTGGTGATCTAAAGGACAATTAGCAGCTTGTGGCATTGCATTCTTATCACTTCTGGCTGCTTCATGCATTTTAAACATTCTTCAAAGAAGCATGTTCTGTGGTGAAAATGACATGTGGATTGTCATGTGCAATGATAGCCATGGAGCTGTTATTTTTACTGCATTTACAGGCTAGGAGGCTGCAGCAAAGCACCATCTCCCTGTACAAGTGCAGCAAAAACATCCAGCACATGTAATTGTCACATATGATTATGTGCACTTGGTTAAAGCTAATCATGACATTCACACAAGTACATTTGGTAACTTGTGAAGCAGCTCTAGCCTGAAATGGAGAAAGTTGGCAACAATCCTGAGGTCAATCCTGTAAAAATGCACCATACACGCATGCCCAATGGTCACCAAGACTTTTGCTAAATGGCCATTGAAACCATTATGCATACCCTTATAAATTTCAAGGAAATGTAGATAAATTCCCTTGCCAGAAGAGAGCAGTTCCCAAAGCCACATGAAAATCATCCTGCAAAAAACAAACTGAAGAAAACATGAAAGGAAGTCATTCGACAGAACAGGCTAAATAAAATATACAAATTGTTTTCGATATAATTTCTAATGACAATGGTAGATTTAGCATGCCTTAAACCGGAATCTAGATACTGGCCCCAGGCCATCAAGCTGAAAATAATCACCATGTAGAAGACATTTTACATATGTACACAACTTGTCTGACTCCAAGTGTTTGCATTCAAGTCAAGTGTCTTCAGTCCAAGTTCAGATTTGCATTACTGACAAATGTAAGACTTTTGCATTTGAACTAAAAGTTCTTCTTGCTTGTTTGCTTGCTTTTTCTTTTTTTATAAGAACAGGAGGGAAGTGGGGTGGGCTAATGGGTGTAATGATAAAATCACTTTTAGATCCTATGGTTTTTTCCCCTTTCATTGCTGTGATAATTTATAGCTCAGTGTGGAATCTGAGACATAGCAAGCTATGCCAAAGGGTCTGGCACAAGGAAGAAGAGATGAATCGCTCAGATTTGGAATCTCAGCACAAGTTATACAATTTAATTTCAGCTACTCGGCTTGCTCTTAAGTGTGTGCTTTTCCCTCTTGGTTTTGGTTTTTGTTTTTTAATCTCATGTTGTCATGAAAATTATGTTAGGGTTGTATGAAAGAATGTTCTGCAGAGCAGGGGACATGCTTAATTTTTCAGACAGGCAGATCTATTCATTTGATGACCTGCCTCAGGTAAAAATAAATGGCAATGATGGGTTCAAGTTTTACGTGAAACCCTGAGGAACAAAAGAATGAGAGGCAGAGGCTCTGGAATGATTTCGTTGCTTATAAGATGCACGAATTTCTGTGATGTCTTTTGAATGAGTTTCCCTCTTCAAGAGTTTCATCACAGAAACTATAGGGACCTTCTACCCAGAATGAAAGTTCCTCAAAAAGGAAGGACTATTCATTGCAGAAAATCAGGGGTGGACAACTTGTGGCATTCCAGATGTTTTGGCCAGCAACTTCTGTCAGTCCTAGTCAGTATAGCCAATGGTAAGAGATCATGGGAACTTTAAGCCAAAACGTTGGGAGGGCCTCAAGTTGCCCACCCCTGCAGTAAATACAGAGGAAGCTCAGGAAATGGAGTGGTGTCAAAAAGCTGCCCTGGAAAAACAGTAAATTTCACTGGTCTAAGCAAAGAAGATCAAAGGAATTAGTAGAGAGGAAAACAGCAAAGAGATATGAGTTCCATATTTGGATAGAAGATTTACTGATATCCTTCTCTTCACAAACCATCTGATGTGTTCATCCCTTCCATCACAAGTGTGGCAGTGTGTAGGGGTACCTAATCCCAGATCCTATTACTTTGCATTGCCAGGACATTGTCCTATTACACTGGGATAGCTCTTGTACAACCCAATACAACCCAAGTTAGTCATACTCGTCCCACTGAAATCAATGGGATTTTAGTTGGATTGAGGCCTTCATGTTTCTAGCCAATCTAGAACAGGCAGTTTACTTTCTAAAACCAGTAACAGGTTATGTGCAGATCATCAAAATCTGGTATGTCAGTCAGACATTTTCTCATCTTCTTTCCCCTCCACCCCTTCCCACAATAGGACACCGTCAGAAAATAGACGAGCAGACAAAGCCTGGGAGTTTGTCCTTTTCAGAACGTCTGAGTGAACTGGAGCAGTTGCGTCGCACGGCCATAAGGGTCAGCCCACACCACCCAGCCCCCACACCTAACCCAAGAGCTTCCTTGAACCACACCACTGCTTTTAACCCTCAGCCTCAGAGCCAGATTCAGGGTAAGTACCTGAACTTCCTCCCCACCCGTGCCCCTGGCATAGAGGGGAAGGTCATTCATCGGACACTGGGATTGTAATTAGCCTAATCGGCTGCACAGGATGGCACTTCAGGTTATTTCCCCTCAGTGGGTTTTATTTGTCACATATAGCAGCAGTTTTGAGGATGGAGCGGGGGCTGGGGGCAGCAACTGCAAATGAACACTATGGAAAAAGCGTGTCTTAGTTTCAAAAAGCTGTACAAGAGCATTGGTAAAGAACAGCATAAACGAAACGAGACCAGAACCCTTTACAAATGTTCTTTCATTTCTACGATCACCAGCCGTTGTGGGGGTTTCCCTTTCCTGGCCACTGTAGCAACAAAATTATAAACATTTCACAACAATACTACAAAAGACATGTGTAACAAAGGCGGCGTAGGGTTCTGTTCTCAAACAACTTTGAGTAGAGCTTCATGTTACGTGCAATGAAAGCCTAATGGCTACGTTTCCTAAGGGAAAGCACATGTAGGGTGCAATCCGATGCATGTTCAGACAGAAATAAGGCCTACAACCTTCAGTATCCCACCAGCCAGCCATGCTGGTTGGGGAATGTTGAAAGTTGTAGGACTTTTTTCTGTCTAAACATGCATAGGGTCTCACCCTTAGGCGGGGAATTCTGACCAGAGAAGCTGTGGGCAAGGAAAATGCTAAACATTCCCCTGCTTCCCATCACTTCATAGTTCCAAATTCCCTTCTTGATGGCTGCTTCTCTCTTGGAAAACTGGCAGCCATCGGGTTTTCAGTACAAGCATTTTTGTGTAGCATCTAGTTAAATTCTTACTCTGGACTTAGGAGTTCAATAGTGCTACTTTTGAGTAAAATGTTTATTGAGGTCATGGATTTCAGTGAAATACCCATAGTTAATCTCAGCCAAATGGGATAGTCACATGCCATTTTTCACATGTTCGATTGAACCCATTGAGTATGTTTGACCAGTCATTACTCTGAATAAGGGATGTGCATTCACTCTGTAACCCATGTTTCAGGTGGGGGTCCACTTTGGGCAATGCCTGCTTTACTTTGGAATGAAAGCAGAGCCTTGTTTTGGTTTCTCAAAGCTTCAGATGTCTTCGCATTGAAGGTCCTTGATGGTGGTGTTGCTTTCCCTCTCGCTGCACCTGCTGTTTTCGAAGGTGCAGATTTTATTTTCCCACTGTGTAAGTCAATGGAGATAACACTGTCCCCATTGATGGAAAATAAAGTTTATTCTCCCAAAAACAGAAGCCCACCCACAGCGAGGAACCTGTTAATTGAAGGCTCCTTGGTGAAGGGTGGGCTTCCCTCCCAAGAACCATTTTGGGGGTACAAACTTTACTATCCTCCTATTTAAATTATTGGAGACAGCACTGCCTCCATTGACATGTATATTTTGTGTGTGGAGGGGAGGGGAAACAAAGGCTCTGAAGACATGCATGAAGGCATCTGTCAAAGCCCAAATATGCACCTTCAGAGCAGCTTCCACTTTGCTTCCGATGAGGTCTGAATAGCTGTGAAGCAGCTCATATCTGAAGTGGATGCACATTCCCTACTCCGTACATAATGGTGCACTGAACAAATGGAAAAGTGTGTGTGTGTGTGTGTGTGTGTGTGTGTGGGTGGATGGATGGATGGATGGATAGATAGATAGATAGATAGATAGATAGATAGATAGATAGATAGACATCACATTCTTTTATGGGTAAAGTTTTTAATTCTTTAGGGGTGAGTGCCTCAGGCCACACCATTTTATTTGAACTAATTGCTTTGGATTTACTATGGGCCAATTATTTACCCATTTAACTATGTTGACTATGAAAAGAATAATTAAACTGTTTTTAAGAAGGTGCCACTTTATGTAAACAACTGTATGGTCAGAACAGGAGAGCACCCTGACGTCTGTATTTAACTAGAAACTAATTTAAAATTTAATTACAAAATCTCCAGAATGGCCTTGAATCAGTTCTTGTCACATGGCTGTAGTTTGTCTCTTAGATCAGCTTACTACTGCCTTCATAAGATGATGATGATGATGATGATGATGATGATGATGATGATGGTGATGGAGCAACAAATACACACACAAACACACACACATGAATACAAGTACCGCAAAATGGTAATAACACTGCTGTAACTGAAATGTCAGGGGAAATTTCATCCTCTTGTGAATGCTCATATGTAACTCTTAAAAATGAATCTGAGGTTTTATTCCAGTGGATTCATGAGTAGTAAAACTGCAGCCATATGTTTTTAAACAGGTGATAATTCCAACCTGGAAGTATTCCACCACAAAAAAAGTATAACAAAGTTTTGAGCATTGTTGTTGTTGTTAATTGCATTTCTATCCCGCCCAATAGCTAAAGCTCTCTGTGCAGTTCACAACAATACACAAAAAACTCAAACCACAACATTATTACATATTACATATGCAGTCCAATTCTGTGCATTTTTTACTTGGACATAAGTCCCATGGAATTCAGTGTTAGTTATTTCTGAATAAATATTCCCTTATGTTGCACTAACTATAATGCAATCTGATGCATGTCTACACCGAAATAAGTCCCACTGAATTCAATTGGACTTGCTCCCAAGTAAGTGTGTATATATGATTGCAGCCTTAAGCTATTTGCTCTGAGCAATCACTTGGTCAATTCTGGATAGTAAGTCCTCAGCAATAAAAATGTTTACTTAAACCCCACCAATGGCAATAAAATCTACTTCCAAGTACTATGATTAGCATCAAGGCATGCTTTAAACATAGTAAAACGCATTTGGTTGCACAATGGCTCCTGAAGGGTAGTGCTTAGAACATTCTGTCTGGAAGCATCCTTTGTTTCTAGAGCCCTGAGAATCCTGGACACCTTCCTCTGGACATATTTCAGTTTGTCATTTCCTCCTTAAAATGTGGCACCCAGAAATGGACATGCTACTCCAGATGCAGACTAACCAGTATGGGACGCAGTGGAGGCAGAACAATTACTTCTTACAGGGTTTTTTACATCATGCCTGAGCCCAACCTTTATGTCAGAATTTGATATTTGCTTGTCGCAAGGCATATTTTAATCCCCTTTTTGTCGTGGATAAAACTTTTAAAAATTTACAGCCAGAAATCAAATAAGATGAACTCAAAATTTAGACCAGGTTTGGGGAATGTGTGCCCCTCCAGTTGTTGGACTGCAACTCCCATCACCCCATACCATTGGCTCTGTATTCTAGGGCTGATGGGAGTTGTAGTCCACCAACATCTGGAAGACCACATGTTCCCCACCCCTGATTTAGACTGTTCAAATAATTTACTTAAAAATAAATATCATGATATAGGAAGGATTCTATATACTAGATAGCTGTGATTAAGAGCTTTTCTATGGCAAGACATTTATTGTATATTCATGATTCCTTTACTCACAGTTGTTTACAAGTTGTTTAGCCAACACAGTGATCCTCCATTATTGTTTCTGTTTTTAAGAGCACTTTACTGTTGTGTTGTTGTTGTTGTTTTAGAGTGGGGAAATGGGGTATTATTTCTGAAAGTGAAACAAAAGGTAGTTTCCTACTTGTGTATTTGTGCTATTCCTCTATAGCACAGCACTTCCTAGAGGTTATGTAGTGGAAAAGCAGGGAAAGAAAAGCTCTTTGTGTAGAGCTTGGATCTCAGTTCTGTGATGAAACCAAAAGTAGACACAGCAGATTAATAGTTTCATGTAGAAAAGCTTTTAATTCCTTAGCCCATTATGATAAGTAGCAAATATCTCAGTGACGTACTGTGCTAGTCCATAACATTCTTAGGTTGAGCTGTAACAACAATTACATTCTTATACTGCCAAACTAGAAGACACCATGTAGTGTTCTAGTAGCATTACAGAGGCATCAAAGATAAGCCAGTCCAAATGTTTAGGATCGTGGCGGTGGCGGCATGATAAGATACTAATAATATATTGCATTATACAATGAAATACGTATAATATATGTCAGATCCTAGTCCTGGCCTTGGACAAGGACATCTTTTGAAAACTGTGTTTCTGATACCAATTCACAGTAAACTAGATTTTCCTTACCATTGTATTATATGCTTGCAGTTGCATACAAGTAAAATAAATACAATATTATAACTGCAGCGGCAAGCAGCAATGTGGGCAGAATAATATCTTGGAGATCTTGCATTCTTCAGCTGCTTTGGAACACTGTATGATTAGCCACAGAATTAGGTTCAACATCAAGTGTCCATCTATCCTTATTCTTTTTTTTTTTAAGTGCACTTCAGTTGTACAGTTCCTTGGCTTACAAGTAAGCGTACAAATTATGTTGTTAGACTGCATTCTCAGGAAGCTGATTTGCCTCCCATGGGCAGATTCAAGGTTTTTGTAGGCCCCTAGGCAAGAAATCTGTCCCTCCCTCGGTCCTCCAGCATGCTGCTTGTTTCCTAATCTACCCTTCCATCTAGTCTCTTGCCTCCTAAGGGAACGGCAGGGAAGGCTGATCAGGAATTGCGCAGTAGCAGCCGCAATGTGTATGAAGTATTCTCATGGCAGAAAGGGCTCACTGCCTGCACACAGAGGAACATATGTGGTAGTCATATCGCTTCTATGACTGCTCACACAGACACATCTCCACTGGTCTCTCAAATACTGGCAGAGAATTAGAGAATCATACTGTGCACCAGGCTCAACCCCATGAATTTTGGATAGATTCTTCATTGGATATGCTCTGGCACCTGCCATGATCTCTGTTCTCCATTGCAAAGAGTAGGGTAGGGTGAAGGAGCTACTTCATGATCATTCCATATCTTTTAGTGGTCAGAGCTTCAGGCAAGTAATCTTTGTGCAGTATCCCATTCTGTCAGAACATTTTGTAAACCACCCAGAGAGCGTCAGCTATGGGAGGTAAGGAAAGGAAATAAATCTTAATAAATAATAATTTTGAAGAAGATTGAGATAAAGAAGTCTAAAACAGTGGTGGCCAATGTTTTCCAGTCAACTCAAAGTACCTGGTAATGCTACCAAAGTGGCTACTACAGTGCATATACAGGACATATTTGTGCTGTGACAGTTTTGCCTCTAGCATCCAGTATCAGAGGCAGTAAACCTATATGCACCAGTTGCTGGGGAACATGGGTGTGAGGGTGCTGTTGTACCATGTCCTTTTTGTGGGTCCCTGAAGAGGGCTGTACTGAGCTGTGGGTTGGTGGGTAAGGTTTTAGCATAACTGAGGCAATGTGGTCTTGCTTATCTGACAGGAAGGCTTTTTAAAGTGTTATGTGGCTCAGGAAATGGCTGTGGCCCTACTTACTCTCAGAAAGCAATACCTGGGGGAGGGCAGAGCTTAAGCCCCATAAAAGGGTATAGCCCTGTAGAGGTAGGGAGAAACCTGAAATAAGTAGGTTCTCACAAGGAATAGCATTTTATTGTTATTGTCAAGGTGATGGTTTTTGTTTTTTTGTAAATCTGTACCTTGTTGAGGGATGATGGGGTTGGTGAAGAAATATAATAAGGCAGAATATTTTAGTTTGTGGTCTGGGCAGATATTGATTTCAGTGTAACTTCTGGCTATCCACATGTAGACTACATTATTAGCCGGATTCTATGCTGTAGCTGGGCTGGGAATCTTGCACCTTTCCTACAAGCCCCATGCAGCAGGAAGCAAACATGCAATAGGTTGGCTTCCTATGGTTTAAAACTCAAGTACTTTTCACTGAAATTTTACAGCTAACTCTTATTTGTTAAGCTCAGAGGGGAAAATAGAGGAAATATAAAATAAACGATAGCATGAAGCCCATTAGTGTATGTGAACATTAATGTCCATGTGTTTTGCTATAGGGAGACACAATTTGAAATCGAGTAGAGAAATATTGGAGCAGTGCAATCCTGTGTGTCTCTTCAGAATACGTCTCACTGAGTTCAATGGGACTTATTCTCGGGAATGTGTGTACAGGACTACAGTCTATGTATCTTCATTGTTCATTGTCCACTAGAAATTTCACCCTCTCTAAGCAGATTTTTTAAACAAACAAAAAACAATGTTGGGGGTCTCTTGCATGCACTGACCCACAACATGAAGTTAATCATGTATTATCAAGTCCAGCTCAAGACCTTTTGTTGTCTGAGGTAATGGACAAGACGTTCATCGCCATCACTATTTCATGCACAAAAGCCAACAGGACAGGCAGTTGAATCTTCCTTTAACCTTCATGATTGTACAGTATCCTCCACTCCACCTGAGGGCAGCAGGCTAGCTTAGCAGGTGCAGGGCCAGCCACGTGGCACATACATAGCTATGTCCCCCAACACCTCACCAGTGCTCCCCACCCCCAACACCTGTGGCCTGAGACAGCCACCTCACTCTGCCTGATGAAATCCGTTGGACTGGTCTCTAAGGGCTCGGTAAAATTATTTAATGTATCACTTATTATTATTATTATTATTATTATTATTGAACTTGTCTAGGTAAATGCCCTGGATAACTATTAAAATATTTAGAGAATCAATTGGTTTATATAAAAATGAATGTGTATTGGTGGATAAATGGGATTTGTTTTAAATTGCAATAACAGCTAAATCAAGTATGAGAAATTGCCTTTGCAACAACTCCCACTCATTTATTTATTTATTTATTTATTACATTTCTATACCGCCCAATAGCCGGAGCTCTCTGGGCGGTTCACAAAAATTAAAAACATTCAAAGTATAAAACAACAGTATAAAACCATAATATAAAATACAATATAAAAGCTCAACCAGATAAAAACAGCAGCAATGCAAAATTACAAATTTAAAACCATGTTATTTAAAATTTATAGATTGTTAAAATGTTGGGAGAATAAAAAGGTCTTCACCTGGCGTCTAAAAGCATATAATGTAGGTGCCAAGCGAACCATTTGAAATAAATGTGTAGGAGATACTCCTGATTGGTTGTTAATCTTTAAAGTAAAGCCCCAAAGAAATGAAATAGCTGGAGCATCTTTCTAGCTTTATGCCATGCTTAAATGCCTGTGCATTTTTATAACCTAAAAAAAAAATAATACATAGAGAGGGTATAGAAAAGAGTTTTTAGTAGTAGTTCCTAAATATCACAAAAACATAAGCCCTTATTAAATTGCAGTTCAAAACAAATAAATAAAAACACTTTAGGGATATTTTTGTAGGTTTATGAATTAAGGAGGAGGCCAAGAGATTTTCATACCATAAAATTAGTTTATTTGTGGAGGTCTCCACCTATAAGAACTGACAGGGGGAAAATAGACTTCCTTTTTAAAAAATAAATAAATCAGGTTTTAAATTTCAAACAGAAAGCAGTTTGTGTGATGAAAACAAGTCCATGCAGGTTAGTGCCCATAAATTACTATAATTGACTTCAGGGTTTCTTTCATATATAAGAAAGAAAATACACCTGTCCATTTAGAAGTTCAAAACCTATGTCTTCACAAGGGAGAGGAGAATGGGAGTAACTACTCTTTCAAGTTGAAAAACTATTTTGTGTGTATGTATCTATGTGATTTTACGAGCAGATCTTTATATAGAGTAAAATAATAATTTGCCATTGGTGGTAGTTACTCAAGGAGCTTTAAAGAGGACCTGACATAGCACTTGATTAATCCAATCAACCTAGGGGTAATCCAAAGTATGACTTAAGTGTTTTTTACTCTTTCTGAGATAGTCCAAGAAGTTCTAACTGAAAAACAATGGCACAAAATCCACCCCATGCATAGTGGAATGAATTACAGTTAAGCTCTTACTGAAGGAAGACGAAAGCCTTAGCTAGACCTAAAGTTTATCCCGGGATCATCCCAGGGTCATCCTTGTTCATGTAAATGACACACAGGGGATCCCGGGAGCAGGCAGGGACAACCCCCGGACGATCCCGGGATAAATCTAGGGTCTAGCTAAGGCCTAAGTAACCAGTCCTTGCCATCATTCTGACATTAGTGCTGCTCCTGTATTTCTCAGCCCCCAAAAGCGGAATCCTATTATTATTTATTGCATTTCTATGCCGCCCCATGGGTCGGTTTACAAAGACTGAAAACATTCAAAACACATTTCTACTAAGAAGTAAAGCTTGTTGCTTTCAGTGGAGCTTACTCCCAGATAAATGTGTGCATGATTGAAGTCTAAAACATTAGGGGGGGAAACCTTCATAAAGCCCCCTGCCCCACCCACCCCAAAAAACTGCTTGAGGCACAGAAGATTGGGGAATGTGTCTGCAGTCATGAGCTCTATGTAATAGTGCAACTGTGTTCCAGTCAACACTGTCTGTTGCAGTGGATGTGTCAGCTTGGACAAAGGAGAGAACTGTAGCTCTGTAGCATTGTATTGTGGGTGAGAGCTGGGTAAATGCAACATTCCTAGCATGCAACTAGGAATGTACCCAGCCAGATCCCCACAAAAACTATTTTTGTTATATCGCTTATGGGTCATCTGGAAAGGCCCTAGCATCCCAGCCTATTCTCAATTGCAATCTTTAGTGGCTTAGGCCAATGTGCAATCCTATACATTGCTAGGTGTGTCAAATGGTGAACTTCTCCCCCTGCTCAGTTCCCTCTTTGGTCAGCTGACCATTGTACCCATCTCAAACCCATTTTGAGACTCTTGACAGTTTCAAAAATTGTTTCCCTTACAGGCTGCTTGTTCAGGAAAGATAAGTCCCAAATTCCCTTGTTCTTAGAGAATTAGTTACACAGTTTTTTTCTGAACAAAAATGTTTTGAAAATTTAAAAATTTACATTTCTGAATATGTTATACAGAGAGAGAGAGATGAAGAAAACAAATTTGTGCTGCCAATACAACTGTTAACTACCAACTAATTACCTACTAATTTCTTCCCCACCACTCCAAAAACCCAATTTTTTCATTACATGCAATATCTCTGGATCTTTTTACACTTCTGCTAAGCCTTTTAAAAGGCTTGCTCCACATATGTTGTCATTTTTTTAAAAAAAAGTAAACAACAGTAAACAAAATGACATTTTGCTATCAAAAGAAGATAGATTATTTGCTGATCAGTTTATTGGACAAGGTTTTCACGCTAATATTTTTCTTGTTGCCTCCCAGGTGCAAAAAGCTTTGTTTAAGAAAGGTTTTCCAAGGTCTACCGTATCTTAATCTTTCCTTGAAAACATCCATCTTTATCATAGTTCCCATGAACTAAAGAAACACACTGGTGTGGTTGACCGCAAGGAATTTGAACTAGTGTTGTTTCCATAGCCTGATCTATTTTGATAGATTTTTAAAAATATTTTAGCTTTGGAATCTGCTTGATTTTGATAGAGATGGTTAATGCTAGTGCTCAGAAGGGTTCAGGTTATATCTATCAACAGTTCAGTTTCACCATACTCCATCTAAAGTAGAATGTTAAGGTATTTATCTGTCTTCATTCATAAATAATCTTTGCAGTGTAAAGTATTTTTTAATATGCACTTTAAAATCATATCTCTTAATTATGTGTAATTTCTGTTTTCCTTGGAATTACTTTTTCCTTTGAGTTTTGTATGTTTTTTCGCTTCGGTTGTTCATGATCTTCCCTCCCTGCCTGCCTCGCTCCACACCATTCCCTTTTCCCAATCAACTGGTGAGCACCTGTTAGATGAATAGCAGAAGGAGGAGCACAGCCTGCATCTTGGCATCTCCCCAACCCTTCACCATCTGGGAATTATGGGAGTTGTGGTCCAACGCATCTGGAGGGCACCAGGTTGAGAAAGGTTACATGGGATGATTGTTGCTGTCAGTGACAGAGCAAACGTCAGAATGTCATGAACATAGTAGCATGCGCATAGCTTTCTGCTGTGATACTTTCTCCCTGGAGAAATAATGCTCCATAGAAACCAATGACTTCCAGTTTCAGGTTGACTACAGGCCTCTTGGCAAAGGTTCCCTCTTAATCAATAAAAGTCTGCAGCAGATATTCCTTCCAGCAATTTTCTGTCATTTCAAACACTGTGCTGAATTGTAACAAGCAATTAACAGTTGTCCCTTTCAACTTATTCCTCCTAACAGGACTGTGAACAACCTCTTCTCTATATTTAAAAGGTAGTAAACATGGCCAGATCAGGGAATATCCCAGCAGGCATTATACTGCAGATGATTAATGGAGCATCTTCTCTGAAAAGACACAGGAAGAATAGGTTAGAAAACCTTTTGCCCATGTGCTATTTATCTTAGCCATTCTGCTGTATTTATGTGTGCACATTTGACTGATGGAATTTCTTTGGCAAGCTGCAACAACTCTGCTTCCTGCTTAGGCTATTACACGTAATCAGCTGGAGAAAACTAAATTAATTGTTTGGCAACAAGGTGAGAAGAGATTTCTCCCAACACAAGGGATTACCTCTTCACAGATCTTATAGAATTTTCTCCATTTTGAGAGTCTAGTTAATTATGGACTTTAATCTTTGATGGCTACCTTCCATTCAACTGCTAGGTAGAGCTTCCCAATTTCGCTTCTATTGACTTTATTTTAACCTAGCACACCACCCAAAATTAATCTCCAGCTTTGCATATATATATATATATATATATATATATATATATATATACAAACCTCTTTATGTTTCTCTTTACCTTTGTTCTTTGCTTGCCAAGAAATGTGTGTGCTTTGATTAAGGTTGGAGACAAATCTGAATAACGTCTGGATTTTATATTTTGAAAAATTGGGAAATCAGCCATTACATGTTTGTTTGCCCTGGCAGTCCAGGTGTAACATGAAACCTGTGTGATACCTGGCCTAATCCATTTAAATTTGTGCCTCCCCCTCATCTGCTCCATCCTAGAACTCTGACCATGCAGACCTCACGACTTCAACATTGTCTGTCGTTTCTCCCCCTCCTCAAACCTCACCTGCTTCTTGTAACATTTTGCCTAATGAAGAGACCTCAAATGCTTGCCTACAATTTTGTGCATATTTAGTTGGTCAAAATGTTAGTCCTTCTTAAAGTAGACCAATTGGAATGAATTGGACAAGTTAGACTACCATTGGATACTATTGACTGACTGAATTTTGTCCTTTTTCTAATGGACCAGGAGGCTGACTATAAACAGGAAAAGCCCCGCAGTTGCTGTGAATATGCGCCACATCAGTTAGATAATGCAAGTGCAGCTTCACAGCCACTGCGGGGCTTTCCTGCGATGCCACAATAAGAAAAAGTTGAGGATTTACCCCAACTTTTTCAAAAGCAACAATGTCAACGCGGCGCTTCCACGTGTGATGTTGCTCCAGAGTCAACCCGGGGTCGGAGTCTGGTGGAAGGCGACCAGTTATTGGTCACCTTCCACCAAGAAGAGGGTGGAGGCAGCATCAGGACCCGGATGGCTGCCCAGAAACCCCACACACCCTCCTCAGTGTCAGGATTACCCAGTGGTGCCTGGGAGAGGGAAAGTGAGGGGTTGAAGAGGGTGGCGGCACCAACCCAGTGCCGTGAAGACAGCCACAGCATGGCTTTCTTTTCTTTTTTTTAATATGATCATTTGCATACTGATTAATTTGCAAAGTATTGCTGAGGACACTGTCAAGGAATAATCTACAGTCAGAGAGATGAAATCCACAGTTCTTTGCATCCCAAAGCCCTTTTTTCTCATGCAAACAATGGACTGAGACAACTATGACAGAACACCAGCAGAAGGTTTCACTGTCCTGTAACACAGGGGTCCCAATGTGGCCCTCCGGGGTTCCCCAGACCACCACACACCCTTTTCCCCAACCACTCATTGTTTGTTGGTTTCTCAGTATCTGGATGGCACCAGGTTGGGGAGGGCTGGCCTAGTCAATTGAACGTTGGCGTGAGGTTCAAAAATGGGTCCTCCAGGCTCACACCTCATTCTATTAGCCAGGTGCAGCATAAAAGGCTTATAAATACAGTAGTTTTAGTCACTGTTACCTTCCAC
This sequence comes from Elgaria multicarinata webbii, assembly GCF_023053635.1. Lineage (NCBI taxonomy): Eukaryota > Metazoa > Chordata > Lepidosauria > Squamata > Anguidae > Elgaria > Elgaria multicarinata. Next base: position 73,894,646 of record NC_086175.1, read on the forward strand.
ATGTTTACTGGCTCAGTACGGTCGGCTTACCTCCTTCTTGTAGGAATGTTTACGACTGCAGCCTTAAAGAAGTCAAGATTGGGATGCACGGCTCTGTACCCACTATGTTCTCTCCCAAACTAAAGGCAAGTTTTAGGTTGGCATGAATTGACCAAAAATTAAAGTGTTTGCCCCCATGTTTTGTTCACACAGTTCACTGAACCAAGAGAAACAACATTCTGTTTTTGATCTCCCTGCCACTTATCGCTCTGTCAGTTTGGAGGACTTGATCCAGAGGCGTGGCCTTAGCCATGGCTAATGAATGCCCTTGTTGCATTAGACCTCACTCCTCTGCAAAAGCTCACTGGCCAGTCATGGCCTTTAGTTTAACCCATTGCAGATGGCTGAAGTGACGATAAAATGGCAAGCCATATATCCTGAACTCTTTGGAGGAAGTGGGGGAAGAGGAAATAAATAGAATATGTTGCCTGACTGCTTCATTGTAGGATAAAAGCGTCAGATGAATTTTTCCTTATTGTGCAAATATAACCAGAAGCAGGTGTGTTTCTTATAGAGGACTTCAGACGCACTCAGAAGGGGCTGTGGACACATCAGACTTGAGACCTTTTGCCAGCAGTATTAATGTTCTTTTTTTATTGGCTTTTGAAGCACAGTACAGGATCATGAATAACCCAGTTGTTATGAAGATTAAAGGTACTGGTTGCAAAACTCTGGTAAATAAAATCTCTCTTAGTCTTTCACTGACAAATCGAGTTTCTCTCCATAGATTTTTTTAAAAAAACTATAATCCCCTTCTTGGCAGAACACTTCATAGTTTGATAGCAGGGTTCAAATTACCTCCCACAGTAAATACAACAGAAATAAATAAATAAAAATGCCTTACCTTAAAAGCAAACACTCACTGAATCTAGCTTGACACACAGCACTCAGTGGCATGAATTTTCTTGGCAATTTGGGACACGGTCGAAAGAACTAACTTATGAGCTCCATGGGCTCCGTGGTGCCCTTGATTTGTTTGGTTTCTGAACGCCACCACTAGCATATCCATATGACCCTTATCTTTGAAAATAAATAGTCTGTGATGTAAAAGATAGAAACACTGTTCAAATAGTTTTTAAGTAAAATTTCCCCCTAGATTTATATAATTTTTGGGTGCTTCCAAAGGTTTGCAGCTATAGAGATTAGATCCAGCAATTTTGCTGCATATTATTCCCAAGAATGCTAAGTGAAGAATTTCTTTGCTGAGACAAAGGAAAGTCTTCAACTTTAGCCTCAATTTGCAATATTATCATCATCATCATCATCATCATCATCATCATCATCATCATCATCATCATTTCTATACACCCAATAGCCAAAGCTCTCTGGGCAGTTCACTAAAAATACACATCGCAATATAAAACAATAAAAAAATTCTAACATACAGAATTTAAAACAATTTAAACAGCTAAACCATTTACAATAAGATATTGGACCTGGTAGAATCAACTGATATAAATGCCCCATCATATGTCATCAAATGCCAGGGAGTAGAGGATAGTCTTAACCTAGTGCCAAAAAGATGACAGTCCTGGCCCAAGGTGAACCTCAGTGGGGAGCAATTTCATAATCAGGGGACCACCACTGTGAAGGCCCTCTGCTTGTTGCCACTTTCCAAGCCTCCCTCAGAGGAGGGACTCAAAGGAAGGTCTCTGATGTCAATTGTAGTGTCCAGGTAGATTTAAGTTGGTAGAAGTGCTTCATCAGGTATTGTGATCTTGACCTGTGTAAGGCTTTATAGTTAAAGCCAGCATCAGAAAACATACAGATAGCCAATGCAAGCGGTCCAGAATTATCTTTATACACTCAAACCTTCTGGTTATATGCTCAGACCTTCTGGTCCCTGTTCTTAATCTGGCAGCTGCATTTTGCACAAGTTGCAGCTTCTGACAATCTTCAAGGGCTGCCCCATGTATAGTGCATTACAGTAATCTTACTGGGCAACTAGTTGAGGGTCCTGACTCATGAAAAATCAATGACTGCCCTGAGCCAGCTTGCCCCCATAGAATCATAGAATAGTAGCTTTGGAAGGGGCCTATAAGGGCATCGAGTCCAACCCCCTGCTCAGTGCAGGAATCCACCTTAAAGCATACCTGACAGGTGGTTGTCTAGCTGCCCTCAACCCAGCATTGGCTGAGTTGTAGATCAAAACATCTGGAGGGTGCCAGGCTGGGCAAGGCTGACATAAAGGGATGTCAAAACAAAATGTAACCAGTTACCTCTTCTGAAGGAAGCAGCAGCTGGAAGCCTTTTCATGTCAATAGGCATTAGTGCTTATTCAAACTTTTTTTTTTTAGGTTTCTGCCCTGCCATATCCCTAGTTGGCAGGGCCAGTAACAGTCCATATTAGATCAGAAGGGAAGACAAATACCCTATGTTTAAATCAAGATATATTCAGGTTTACAGATTGAGAATATCCAATCCAGCATAATCATACTCCAAGGATTAATTAAGCCTTGAAATTTTCAAGTAGAGAAATGCTGAAATTCATGGCGTGTCTGTGAGAGGGCAATGATGCTGGTGCATTACTGTCCACACTGACAAAAACTATGTGTTATGTTGGGACATAGGAAGCTGCCATCTACTGAATAAGACCATTGGCCCATCTAACTCGGTACTGTCCATACTAACAGTGTCTCTCCAGAGTTTCAGACAGGGCTCTTTTCCACCTGTCTGGAGATGCCAGGGACTGAACATGGGACCCTCTGCATATAAAGCTTCTGCTCTGCCACAGAGTTAAGTCCCTAATCCATCCCCTCCCTCAAAGAAAAGTGATACAGAAATAATCACTTGAAAAAGCAAAATCATAAGTATGGCATTGTTTGTTATTTTGTACGGTTTTTCTCTCCAAGATTCACAAGACAACTTTGCCATGCTTGAAATGCCTCCCTCCCTCCCTGGGTACACTGTGAGTAATCAGGCACATAAAGAACTTGACCAGAGCTTGATCCTGTTGAAATCAATCCAGCTCTCTCTCTCTCTCTATAGAAGTCAGTAAGTGTTAGATTCATGCCCACACATGATTATTTAGATTACCACCCACTGATAGCCTGACTTCTTTCTCTGTTATAACCTTCAGTTCACGATCCAAATAGAGGGTGGAGAATCATAGTCTGACCCAGTGCCAAATGGTGAGGTTTGGGACTGTTCGAAAAGGTATAGTATTTCTACACATTTCAGTTTAGTGAACTAAGCTGGCAATCCTATTCTACTTCAATATAAAAAAGAAAGATCCCTGGCTTTGTTTCCTTTAGGTGTTGTTTTATCAACTTCAAGTGAATTCTTTCAGTCTCTGTCTCAGAAACTTGCTTATCTTAATCCAGAGGTCTAAAATAGAGTTGGATATTTAGAAGGCTCTAAATATCCTTTTAGATGTACACAGATTTCAGTGTTCATCTTGAAAAAGAGGCACCCCAAACTATTTCTCCTGAATGAAAGCCGTCGGACTGCATTATCTTAATTTAAATATATATTTTAAACTACTCCTTGTCAAAGTTATCAACTCTAGCAGATTACACACACACTGAAAACTATGTTGCACAATATTTGGTGACACATAAAAATAACCATTTATTGGCAATTTAGTAAACTGAAATTGCTATAACTATTTAAGGTTTTTTTTTCTACAAGAGGCATTTATCATGTTGTTTATCAGTTATTTGGAAGACAACGTGACCCTCCAGATTCGTTTCTGTATCTAAAGAGCACTTTTTGGTGAATTTTCTGTAGAGCAGGGCAATTGTGGTACTTAATTATAAAAGTGAAAGAAACTGCTTTTTCACTTTATTTGTGCTGTTCTGCTATAGCACGGTACCACTGACAGCTTTTCTACACAAGGGTGCTCATCTGTTGAACCCATGTTTGGTTCCATTGCAAAATAAAGATCAGAACTCTACACAGAGCTTTTCCTTTCCTGGGCCAGATCTACACTAGTCTTATACCGTTGCTAGTGTCCCTTTCTAACGTGGTTCTCTGTATCGGTCCCCGTCTGGCCTTCTGGGGTGCCCCAGAGACCATGCCCCTTTCCCCAACCACTGTGCAGTTTTTTCTCCATTCTAAAAAGATTGAAATACTCCTTTAAGCTACAATATGCTGGTATTTTGCTCCAACCCATTGCTTTTGATGCCACCTCCTTGCTTACAGACCCTCCCACTATTGGAACGTGGCTTCTGAAAGCTCCTCCTTAATTGAATTTGGCCATTGCGCAGAAATTGGTTCCCCACCACTGTTTTGGAAGTCCCCTTCCCCCGAGAACAGAGAATCCTGCTATAGTAGCAGTCCCTGTGGCTGTCTAGGTGTTTGTGACTAGAGAATCTTATAGTATGCAGAGAAGGTAAAGTGCCTAGTAGAGGCAGGGCCGGTGCTATCATAGAGGCCACTCAGGCAGCCACCTGGAGTGCCAAGCTAAAAGGGGCACCGGGCACAGCGCAGCACTCACGCACGTTGGCTGTGAGCCGGCCCGGCCCAAGGATTCAGCTGGGCCTGGGTGGGCGAGATGGCGCCCCACGCCCGCCCAGCCAAAGCGAAGCCAGGGACGGTGGGGGTGGGGCGGCTCCACATTCGGACTTCCGGAACGCACCCGGGAGAGAGAGAGAGAGAGAGAGAGAGAGAATGTATGGGTGAATGGGGTGCATGGGATCTTTGAGTGAATGCATTGTTCATGCGTGTGTTTGTTTGGAGTGAGTGATGCTGAGCGTGTGTATTTTAAATTTAAAATAAATTTAACAGTTTCAAGTTTTGTGCTTCTTATTTTTCCCAGGAAACATCTGTTCTTAAAAATCAAAGTTGGCATTTTGGGGTGGGTGGGTGAAAGTAGCTCACCTTGCTTAGGGCACAAAATAGAGGGTGAGAGAGGCTTGAAGGCCCAGGAATAAATGGAAACAGGGAGGCGCAGAAAACAACCGGGATATGAGGAGGTGGAGTAGAACACGTAAAATTTCTGATATGATCTTTGTCACATGGAAGTGCTATCTCCAGTATTCGAGGCAGTAAGCCAGTGTGCACCATTTGCTGGGGAACATGGGTGGGTGGGTGCTGTTGTACCATGTCCTGCTTTGTTGGTCCCTGGCCAATGGCTGGTTGGCCACTGTGTGAACAGAGTGCTGGACTAGATGGAGCCTTAGTCTGATCCAGCATAGCTCTTCTTATGTTGTTACATAGTGGGGAAAGGCTTCCATATGATGGATGCTCCATTTCAGTGCTGCCCAATATGCTACAATCCATCCTGTGATTCCTCCACCTAGCATGAAAAGGTGGACATAGGGGAAGTAGCCATTACCAGAAATGGGTGGTGTTGGCATGGAAGTGCACCATGCTCAACAGATGCATCATGTGGTGACTGCCATGTACAAGCTGCACTGAAGCTGAGAATCTGCTGCTCATAGGGGTTTCCAGCATTCGTCCACACCACCATGAAGGCAATTTCATGAAGGTAAATTGGATGACATGCAAAGTAAGTGGATGGAAAGTCAAAGTCTTATGGGCTTGCTGGGGCATGTTTCTGTTCAGGTAGTTCCCTCATTCTGCATTAATAGGAAACAATGCAACGACTCCACTGGTGGCTCACACCATCTCCTGGTATGTCGCAGCCTGCAAACATACCAGCCGAGTTCGGATGACATATTAGGCAATGGAGGGGGGAATAGCACACTCATCGTTAGTTATTTTGCCGATACTCTCCACATGACATGTTGCCCCTCCTCCTGTTGCACGGCTGAAAGTCTTGGCATCCTTCTGGGTGGCTGGTCCTCCTGCCTCCCTCCTCCTTCAGTCCTCCTGGCCCTATCCCATCAGCCATTGCAAGTTCTGCTAGCTGAACAGGATCAGCCGGGATGTTTTCGGCCGCTCCTGCAGGAGAACTCTATGACCTATCGAATAGTGCACTCAACGGGAGGAGATTATACAACAGAGCCCTCCACATAATATTTTAATCAGTTGATTATTGGATACGCAATGGAGCAGCCTGTTGTTTTTCCGCATTGTTTAAATTAACAAAATACCATATTGTGCATTGTGTGTGTGTCCCCATATACAACACAATAATCAACTCAATGGACAGTTGCCTCTTCCCCCCCACCCCCATTGATTATCGTGTCGTCCGAACCAAGCCACCATTTCCTGGCTTCAAAAAGCTTGCAAGCTAGAGCTGGTGGCGACAGACCTCTAGAGACTGAATTTACCTAGTGTGTGACTTAAATTACAACCCAGTTTTATCTTAAAACTTGCATTAACTAAATAAAATGACTTTAAATGCCACACACAAAAATCTGTCTCTCTCAGAAGAAAGAAGTGTATATATGCATATGTGTGTATGGAAACAAAGTATATACGCGGGCATATGTTGTCTAAAAATATTTGTTTAGCCATCAGTCACTGGCACTGTGGTCTTATCTGTTTTGTTTTTTTAGAATAAACACAGCCCGAAAGAAAGAAAGAAATCTTGCCTCCAAATACTTCTTTAAACCCACTTTTATCTTCTTCACAGTTTTCAGTACTTGTGTGAGGCTCTCCTGCTGCTTCCATTCATGAATCTCATGTCAGGCCACACTTGCAGCTGTGGTTGTGATTGCCCAGCCAAAAATCATAAAACCCGACAGGTGGCTGTGACAGGAAAACAGCTACCAGCAGGGCCACAGCTGGGAGGTGTTGCTCTGTTATTGGCGAGGACAAGAATCATCTCTCTTAGGCCATGGCTGGGCCAGGCCTATATCCCGAGATTGTCCCAGGATCATCCCTGTGCATCCAAATGACACATGGGGGAGCCCGGGAGCAGGCAGGGACAACCCCTCCATTTGCCTGGGATAATCCTTAGGTCTAGCTAAGGCCTTTGTTGAGGAAGCTGCAGCAAACAACCTATTTGTTTTTGGGGAACTGATCATCATCATCATCATCATCATCATCATCATCATCATATAATAAAACAAATGAACCTCAGGAAGAGATTCCTTCTGAGGATCTGGAGGCGAATCCTTCAGAGCTGTTGGATGAACCTCGACAGTGCATGGTACATAGTGAGGAAGGGCTTTGAGAGAGGTGATGCAGAGCAGAAAAGCAGAATGTGAGCATGCTTGACCCCTTCCCCACTTGTCGCTGCTGTGCTCCAGATCATGCTCTGTTACAAAGGGGAGTCTACAGCTCCAATCTTGCAAGGTATGACAGGTTGCCGGACTCCCTTTGTTGTATCTTTCAGAGGGAAAACCACCACCTCCCACATGATTGATAACTCTTATCCTGGACACATGGGAAGTCAGATTTTTACACTTATGGAAAAAGAGAAGCACATTATTTGAATTCCTTAAAAATGAGATTAGTGTGTATGTCCAGTAGTTCTAGGCATGAATAAAACCAACCTTCAGTCTAGGCCAAAGAATTAAATCAGCTTGTTTCCAGATGGGTATATTTATTCCAGAACCGAGCAGGAAGAAGTTCAGAAATGGTCAGTTGTTTTAAAAATAAAATGAAGTGCAGAATTAGTAGTAATAGCAATAGTAGTAGTAACATTTACATTCTGCCTTTTCCTCCAAGGAACTCAAGGCAGCATACATGATCCTCCTCCTCTCCATTTTATCTTGAGAGATAGGTTAGGATGAAAGTCAGTAATTGCCCCCAAATCACCCAGTAACCTCTCCAGTTCTAATCCAACTAATAATTAAACCACACTGGATCTCAATTAAGACTTTACTATCAGGAACCTATATCCTAAGAATAACTCACCAAAGCATCTTGCAAGTGGAAGATACCTGGAACTCTGCAGCATGGAAGAGTTTAAACTTGACTCTTTGCCTGTCATTCAAAGACAAGGGGAGAGTTTACAAGCAAAGGTATTTCTATAGGTGGGTGGGCAACTCCCAGTGAGGGACGGAAATGAATACTGACCAATCAGTGCCTGGGATGACTTGACTATGTGTCCTCCAGCTGATTCCAGCCAGCATGTACCTATTTAATATAAGGCTGAATCATGGTGTAGGCCGGGGGTGAAGTCTCTCATGTGGAGTAAAGTAGATTTTGGAACCTAAAGATGTCTGAGCATGTTGGTTGTTCAAAGACATCTCTAGAAGGAAGGGGGAGATTGGGCTTCTCACAACCACACAGCTGCTTTTTCTCTCCATGATTTTCCATGGAAGAGAAGGCTATCACCGGCTACTAGTCATGTCGGCTATATATGACCTCCAGTATCAGAGGCAGTATGCATCTCTATACCAGTTGCTAGGCAACCTGGGCAGGAGGGCACTATTGTGCTTATGTCCTTCTCATGGACTTCCCATTGCTATCTGGTTGGCCACTGTGGGAAGAGAATGCTGGATTAGATAGGCCTTTGGTGTGATCTAGCTTGGCTCTCATGTGTGTTTGCTTGGGTTGGGCTCATAGTATAAGGGTCAGTTTGAAAGCTCTTATTTTGAGAAGCCAAGATGAGGCTTTGATTTGTTGTGCTTTCGGTTGCATTCACCTCAGTGGTGTTGCCTGCAAGGACGGGAAGATAGTTGCAGGGGTGAGGAATTGGTGGCTCCATATTTATGCTTCACATGTGAAACATTTAGCTGTCATGGGCCAACCTAAAATATCATGATGGCTGGCCTTCAAGGGCTTGTGGTCCTGAGTTTTCAGGTGAGAAATAGGAAACAGGCTGGTATAAGTCCTTCCCCCACTTAGCATTGTACCAGTACCACATCCTCCACCTGCTGCACTGATAAGGTCACTCTGGGCTGTGCCTGGTCATTTATTTTATTTATTTATTTTATTTATTTATTACATTTCTATACCGCCCAATAGCCGGAGCTCTCTGGGCGGTTCACAAAGCTCTCTGGTCCCATGAAAAGTGACCTAATTGGTCACTTTTCATGGGACCAAGAAGGATGGGTTTTTTGGCCATATCTGCCCTAATTGGCCTTGAAACAGTGTGTGTGTGTGTGTGTGTGTGTGTGTGTGTGTGTGTGTTGGGGGTGGGTGGTTGCTTTCCCTTTGCCTGCTGGGTATACTGCCCATTCAGCTCAAATTGGGCTGATCTGCTATGTCGATTTGTTCTGTATGATACAATTTTGGCAAGTGAACCAGTGGAGATGTCAAAGAAAGCCCCTAGGTTGGGAAGTCAGTGAAGGTGTCCAGGAGTTCTGTCCAGACCTAGGAACCAGACAAGACAATGCTTACAGGACTGGGCAGTTTATGTAATGGGGAGCTACCAGGATGATACAGGCAGGTGTCACCCAGCATAGCTGAGCAGATGCAGTAGGGAAACCTGCTGCTCAACTATCCATCTTCTTGACATAGAGTGTTACGTACAAGTTAGGTGACCCAGATGTGAGTCAAAGGAGTGTTGCTGTTGGATAGCCTGGCCAGTTCCCCTGGATGGTTATGTTTAGGATCAGGTTTCATTTTTGTGAATGGCCCAGACAGTTTTGGCTATTGTGCAGTAAAAAAATGGAATGAATGAATTAATTTCCCATCCACACTAATTTTTAGTTTTGTTACAGGTATATGTACCATTACTGTTTACTAAAGTTATGGCTTATTATTATTATTATTGGCATTTCTATACACCCCCTTAACCGAAGCTCTCTCAGCAGCTTACAAAGATTAAAAACTTTAAAAATACAGTATACAAAGTTTATAAACCATTTACATAAAAACATGCAAACAAACAACACACACATATATACAGTGTGTGTGTGTGTGTGTGTGTGTATATATATATATATAAAACAACCGCATTTCTGGAAGGCAAATACAAATAGAATGCAGGTACATGTGATGCTCTGCCATACTTGTGAATAACAGAGGCTCACAAAAGGCATACGCAAGAGGATGGCTGAGACAAGACAGGGCCAACAGAGATGTGTCTGAACTAGTCGCTCCACCCAGCCTCTCATCTTAAGAAGGGGGGGAAATGTTTCCACTAACCCAAACAGGCAGGGTCTGATCTGCACAGACAGTCTGCAGGCATCTGCTGAAGAAGCCGACGGTTGGCTGGCACACCATCATCTGATTTATGGTGTGTGTGTGTGTGTGTGTGTGTGTGTGTGTGTGTGTGTGTGTGCGGGTGTGTGTGTGTGTTAAGCCTTAAATGTTGAGTCTCTGGCTGACTATGTTGGTATTACTGGATGGTTGGTGCATGTTTTCAGCTCAGGAGCTGGCTCTGATACCAGGATTGTTGGCTGTGAATCAGTTCCAGTTTCACACCTGTCTGAAACAATGAAAGCCTTGTTAGAGACATGTCCAGAAGAAGAAGAAAGAATCTGTCATTTGCTTGGAAGAGACAGAGAACATATAAAAAGCAGATAGAGGAAATGCTTCCTTCTAATATTTGTTTCCTCATTCAGCATTCTCTTACTTGACGATCAGGCAAGGGTGATGTCCACTGAACTTGTTTCACCCAAAACCTAGAATTGCCTCCTATCAGCGTAGAATTATTAAGATGTACTCATTGCTTTGTCTCCCTTAGCTTGCTTGTTGCTCCTTCCCTTATTTGACACTTGGAGAATGAAATTGTCCTGCATGCATGGATGCACAAGTTGCTTTCCAGTATCATGTCAACACTTGTGTTCGGGATGTGTGTGTGTGTGAGAGAGAGAGAGAGAGAGAGTCACTCTTTTTGTTTAAATTCCCAAGTCTCTAATATCTTACTAGTTGCAATTTTTAAAATATACACATCTATGGCATAGGCAAAGACGATAGGCCAGATTCTCAGCGGACACCAACTGGCACAACTCTAGCACTCTCACTAGAATTCTTCCTATGTACACTGGGTTAGGATCTAGCAGGATCTCTTGACGGGGCAGGGGGGTGTCCAGAGCAACAGAATTATTTATTTATTTATTTGTTACATTTCTATACCGCCCAATAGCCGGAGCTCTCTGGGCGGTTCACAGATGATCATGCTCACAATAGATGAGGAATTAAACACTGAAGTAGGTGAACGTAAAGACAAATGGAATAATATACCTCTGTTGGTACTTGCACTTTCTTGCTTTAAAACAGAGTAAAGGCCCTGGAGTAATGAAATGTAGACAGGAGTTCGATGTTATCTTATACCTATAAACCTTTCTCAGAGTCCACTGGTAGCCAGTAGCCAGAATGTTTGAGTTCAGACATACTTGGCAGTGTTGAGTACAAGTGGCACATTCATTTTTCAGTAAACAGCATTTTGCTCCAGGGCCCAAATCTTTTAAATACTTGCAGAGGATGGTAATTGTCTGCTTTTCCCTTCAAGTATCTTAGCATTATCTGAGACTTTGAGATTCACATACGTCAGCACTCTGAAAATGAAGGAGGTGGCGGGGGTGGGAGGAACACTCCCGTTTGTATTTAATCCAGTTGGAAGAGATACTAACCCAAGTCTTTAGCTTATTTGTATTTTTTAACATGTAAGTAAAAGGGCAAGGGAAACAGTGTTGTGTTTAAGGATGTTAAAGTACTTCAGTGCAAACACAATAACCTTCTAGGTCAGCCTTCCCCAACTTGATGCCTTCCAGATATTTTGCACTTCAACTTCCATCAACCCCAGCCAGCATATCCAGTGATCAGGAATGCGGGGAGTTGAAGTTCAAAACATCTGGAGGGCACCAGATTGGGGAAGCCTGTTTTAGGTCATTCTAGATTCTAATGTCTTGCTTTTGCTATTACTCAAACAAGACTATTACAGGAGTCTCTCTGGTACCAAGATTAAAAATATAACATGCATGTAAATAATAAGTAATCACACAAAGAATGCATTGTATAAGTACTCCACTTACAAATTTCTAGACAACAGCTCCCAAATAGGGGCAGAGTTTTAAATGCATGAAGCAAAGGCTTGCTATGGTACTTCTGTGGAAGAAAAAACAGTGCTGCTATCTTTAATAGGATTGTTGGCACTTTGCTGGATGAAGGATGGATGATCAGGTGTATGGTGCCCACTTGGCCAGTGCATCTTCTGGCACATTAGAGAACCAGCGTGGTGTAGTGGTTAGAGTGTTGGACTAGGAGTCAGGAGATCTGGGTTCTAGTCCCCACTCAGCTATGGAAGCTCATAGGGGACTCTGGGCCAGTCACAGACTCTCAGCCCGACCCACCTCACCAGTTTATTTTTGTAAGGATAAAATTGAGGAGGAGGGTTGTGTATGCCGGCTTGGGTTCCTTAAGGAAGAACAAAACTGGGATATAAATGTAATATTTTATTTATTTATTTATTTATTACATTTTTATACTGCCCAATAGGCAAAGCTCTCTGGGCGGTTCACAAAAATTAAAACCATGAAGAACATAATAAAACAACCAACAATCTAAAAACACAAATACAAAATACAATATAAAAAGCACAACCAGGATAAAACCACGCAGCAGAAGTTGATATAAGATTAAAATACAGAATTAAAACAGTAAAATTTAAATGTAAGTTAAAATTAGTTGTTAAAATACTGAGAGAATAAAAAGATCTTCAGCTTATTTATTTACTAATAAATAAATTCGTAGTCAGGATTTTCCATGCTTGGCCTTTGGACCTAATGTGAGCCTGTTGACTCCAACTGCCCCCTGGACCACCATTTTGCATCTAGCTCTTGTTGGTACATCTCAGAGTTCTAATAAAAATCAAAGCAGATCCTGCAAGCCCAAAATCTGCCCTCCCCACTGCTACATTGTAGCTGTATACTGTCCTCCCCATCAGTAACTCTCCATGCACCAGGCGTGGCCCTAAGATTTAGCTATACTCTGACATGAAGCCAATCAACATAGTCTTTACATAGGAATTATCAGGTCTAAAAGTGACATAAAGATAACAGTGTGAGCTAATCACACAGGTTAAACTGGTTGCAAAATATACTGAAACAGTTTTTAGCATACTTCTTATGAACATTTCCGCTAAGAAAATTTTCTGGTGGGTTGGTGTTTCTGGAATTTGAAAAAGAATTAATGACTCGTGGTGTGATCTTGTATAGGTTGCATAGGAATTTCTGATATTCTATATTAGCTCAAAAAAATTGTGTTTTGAGCTAAACAAGAACTTTTGGAGAACATTTCCTAAAAGGGAAGTTTAAATAAATTTTTGGATCGCGTGGTGGAAAGGAGGCACTTCTCCACGTTAGCATATTGTGTTTTTCACAAAGTGGGGGGATTTTCATTCCAAATTGGACAGCCTGGATCAGCGCAAGTCAAATTGGGCTATTTTCTGAAGCACTGAACCAGATTCCGAGCCAAATTGTGTAATCAGTGCACACCCATGCTTAAATGTACTTGCAGCACACTTTCAGTGATTGTGTGAAAAGTGAACAGAGAATGTTATAGAATGTTATGCCAGCTTTAAACCTCTTACAGAACAGTATGCGCTTTATCCTCTGCTATCTGCTTTAAACCAATCACCTCATATCCCAGTTTCAAACTCCTTGAGTTGACCAGACCTTTCTTACTTGTGGGCTAGTAGTAGTAACTTATTAAAAATATGCATTACAGCATCTGAGGAAGACCTTATTTTTTCCTTGTAAAGCAAGCTTGAACACTGGAGGGAGTTTTGTACTACTCTGCTTGTTAACACTCCCCCCGCCCCAAGGTGACCTCAGCTGTTAAAACTATGAAGTTTGCATTTGATTTAACATTTACTTTTTCTAAGTCAATAAAATGAACCAGGATGTCTTTAGATCATCAGAGGTCTACTTATTACCAAAAGATTTATTTTTATCATGATCTATACTGGAATTTAAAAGAATCCAGTTACATTTCATTTGGTGCCCTGAATAAGGGTTTCTGGGATGGTAATCGGCTGCGTGTATAGAATGCCCCTAGATGAAGTTCTCTTTATTGGTTTGTATTTCTCTTTTTTTCCCTCCTGAGCTCTAGGGATGAGATCATGAAAGTGTAACTGTTATGTTCAAAGGCACCTTTTATACCCACAAAGTTTCCGACTCCCAACCTGTATTATTTAACTATTGCAATCCTAATTAGTTCACATCAAGGTCAGTGTTTTGTAGCAAATGAGCCCACTGCAAATTCCACAAAGGGAGTTTTTCCCCACATTAAAGCTGTAGAAGACAAGGGGGAGAGGACCACTGAGGATATGAAAGGCAAGGTTGATAGCAACCCTTTTTTGCTTATGAGCGAGAGGATGTAATATTGTGTAATGAGTTTGCTTTGCATCTTCAGGAGTAACCTTTCAGACACTGACCTGAGGCAATGTTGTCATCATTATCACTCTGTTCTTGCCTGCAGAGATTTATTCACATCCACTTCAGCCTCTTTGCTGCTATGACTTTCTTAAGGGAATTAACACCTCATGAGATTTTCAGCCTTACACTAACTGCTCTTCAGACATATGCTCCAAATCAGTTCACGCTGTGCAATGAATTTTACTAGGGTGTGTGCCCTCATGACTTCCTTTAGAGACTTTTGTTCAAATTCCTTCATCCATAGAAGCCTTTCCCAACTTGTGCTCCCCAGATACGTTGGATTACAACTCCCAATATCCCCCAGCCAGCCATGAGGATGGGAAGAGTGCTGCCACTTCCACAAAGCACGTTGTCCATAAGACAAACTAGACATGATGTTAAGTGCGATTTGGCGTTTGATGTGTCTTGTTTTTTCTTCTAACTAACAGCAGGAGCAGGGAGTGATCAGGACTGAGACTGGGGTTGGTTCTACACTACTGCTTATAACGGTTTATAATGGTTATGACAACTGTTCAGGCCCAGGACACATTACATTTACCGTTTTCATACCATTTTTAAAGTGTTATAGCCTGCTTGGTGTAGATCGGGCCCAGCACCATGGGGAGAAGTTTAATTCTTGCTTCTCCACTGCAGTCCCAATGACAATCCTCCATAAGCCACTATTAGACCTGGAGGCTTCAATTGAAGCCAGCAGAGGGGGAGCAATTTCAATCAGGACTGCCTCATGGGAGGAAGAGGGAAACCCCTGTAATGTGTGCCATGGCCCTGATCCTTAATGCTGTCTTCCACCCAACCCCAAGACGAAAATCGAGGCACGTTAAATCTTGATCCCTCCTCTCCTGCAACTGTTAATTGTGTCGGGAGGGAGACCACATGACTAGTTTGACACTACATATCATGGACAAGAATTGGGGTAGGATATATTGGCAGAAATTGAAATCTACCCACCCACCCCAGTTAGCCAACTAGGCTGGCAAAGCTGTAGAATCTGTAGATTGTGTGGATGAAATGATGGTGTGAAGGGGAAGAATTTTGATTTGTTAGGCAGTGGGAAATATTTGAGGGCAAACTAAGCATGTACAAAAGTGACTGGGTTCCAGCTGAAATGTATGCATGATGTGGAGAATGCGGATAGAGCGACTCCTGCTCCCTCTCTCATATTTCAATTCAAGGTCATTTAATGAACCTGTTTGACAGTAGATTCAGTTGAATTATCTGTTCTATGCTGGGCAAGTGTCTCAATACAATATACTATAGTAAAGTGATAATCATCTTTGATTGGACCAACAGTTCCTTAATTAGTTAGCAAATTGTTTGTAGTGTAATTAACACACAGTTTTGTTGAAAGAAGTTCTAGACCTAGCCAGCTTACAAATATCCTGATGTGACCCCTTTTTTAAAAATTAATCATTTCTTTGAAGACTTCAGCCAAAAATGTATGTGTAAATTGAACACCCAGTAATGTAAAAGGCTAGTAAGACCAATAACAGGTATTGTCCTGGTTTATATATGTTGACAAGCCAGAGTACAGGTTGAGTATGGGTGGTTGTTCAGTCCTGGATTGTTCTTAAATCACTAGTTGTTGTTATGTGTGAACCCTGCACTGTGGTTTAACTCTGGGTTGTTAATCACAAACAACCCAGAGTTCACAACCCAACAACAAATCATTGGTTCTTTTCCTGGGTCGTTTGTCTTATGGGCTTGCTTTGTAGCAGTGGTGGCACTCTTCCCATCCTCACAGTTGGCTGAGGCATGGTGGAAGTTGTAGTCCAACACATCTGGAGGGCAACAGGTTTTGGAGACCTGGTATGTGGCATATCTGGTCAGAAAGTTGTGTGACTTCAGAATATGCCCAAGGGTATTCCATTCATCCAGTGCTCAAAGGTTAGGCGAAGACTGGATTCTGTTGTTTCAGTTTATGTTGTTATTCTTTTTTCAAAGGAGATAAAAGAGAATAGAGATCCTTGAATATAAAAAACAACACACACACACACACACACACAAACTGCCCAGCATAAGTAATACTGCAGTAATGCCTGCAGAGATCTCTGAAAAAGAGAGTCTCCCAAGATGAATCCAGCAACTAGTGACATGTTAGTTTATATAAATATATACCAAAATAATTCAGCTGTATCCATGTACTTTCTGATTAGGCTCAAGGTCTCCCACTTCGAGATATGCAGCATATTCTAAGGGAGCATCTTAAAAGTGCTGGACTTTAAAAAGAGTCTGGAACTCCAGCTCTTCATTAAGGGTCAGACCTTTCAACCTTAGGATCCATTCAAGTAGTTTTTTAAATATTAATATCAAGGCAAAGAACATTATAATCTCAATGAGAAAATCTTCCATTTTCTCACCTGTGTGGCGTGGGTACTGTAAGACTGTAGAGTCTCCATAGAATATAGCCCTACTCCTTGGAGGGCAAGACACCAAGGCAGGAGGAGTGTGCTTAGTCAGTGGGAGAGATGGTTTATATTTCCTCTCAGCTAACTAACCTGCTAGAGCAGCACATCCATTGCAAAATTGCCATTTAGACAGCTCAGTGAGTGCTGCAGTTTGTAGCTTGCAATGTCAGTGGCAAATTAGAAATAACTATAGCAGACATTCAGGGATCTCACACACACACTCTGTTCATGTTCTTTTTCCTTGGCAATGGTTCAGCTGTTCTGTGCCCCGACAGAACAGCACTACAGAACAAAGTACATTTCTTTGCACAGGTGCTTCTCTTCCATGTATTTGAAAATGAACGTATGAAAAGAGGCTACTTCTCCCCTTCTCCCACGCCTCCTCCTTATTGGTGTTTTTGGGCCGTTGTTTTTGTGGTGCTTCCAGATTAGGCTATTATTGTGCAATCACTGTGCTTCAAACACAGAATTTTACCTGGGCATGGGGAAGGTGTTTCCAATTGACAATGTCTTCCATTTGTTATCCCCCCGCCAAAAACAACAACAACAACCATATGGAGGGCCACAAGTTGCCCACCCCTCATATAAGGAGAAATCTTGGGCAACATATGTTACTCACGACTTTTGCAGCAAGTAATGGTTTAAGCTCTCCTGGCGAACTGGAAAATGCAACACAAAATGTATGTAAATAAATACCTCTCAAATTAATTATGCTTCTGTTGTAGATTTTGGTGTAGAACAACTTGTCTGAGCTCTTCCCGGATATAGAATCACAGTTTTCACATCAGTACTAGCAGATCTGGGAAAAGAAAACAGGAGTCGGTGGAGAGAGATCATGTCAGGTGTTCCCATATAACCTGCTAGTTTTTAAGGTTTTAAGGTTTTAATATGGTGAAGCTTTTGGCTTTGAACTTTCAGGATGCAAAGGAGTTGCTTCACAACTAAAGGGGACTAGAAAGTCCAATAAAACTTTCCAAGCTTTGTGATTTTAAAAAGCTAGCATTAAGAAGAATCTCCAAAATACTGGAGGACTCTGTAAAATGACAGGCAAAGGCAACGTAGCAGTTATAGCTTGCTGTGTGGATCCCGAGGACTTGATGCAACTCTAGATGTAATTTAAAATGGACTAATTTCAGTTTCCTGTGAAAGTCATTTCAAAGGGCCAAGCGTCTCCAGGACTTCTCAAAAGGTTTTAATGCCTCTGTAAAACCACAGCAGCTCTAAAATAAAAGCAAACATCGGGGCATGAGGTCACTGCTTAAAGGTACCAGTGCCTTTTAAAAGAGCCTAAGTAACTTTGGCAATGATATTGAAACCTGATGTGCACCATTACCATGTGTACTCTTCAGTTATATGAGGAAGCACAACCAAAGGGCTGAATGAGGTCATCTCAAGGCTGCCACGCAAGTCAAACTTTTCAAAAACCCACCACGTCCTGTGAATTTTATAAATCAGTGCACCTTTGCCTACCTGATGCTTTCCAGGTGCGTTCAACTAGCACCCCCATCATCCCCAGCCAACCTAGGTGGCTGGGGTGGTGGAAGTTGTAGTGTAGCTAATGGGTTATCTGCAGTGATTTCTACTTCCATATGAAAGAGTCAGCAGGAAGAGTCAACCCAACCTTTAGCAGAACGTCAGAGTTTTAAAGACCTAATGAGCCTGTTTCCCTACCTTCTGGGTCAGTTTTCTGGTGTGTGTGGCAAGCTGCAGGGGGACTTGAGGATTCTGTTCCACCAACAGTGTCTGTTTCATTTGCAGCTGGACTCCATTCGAGGCAACCCAGGAGCTGCTAGGATTTTCCATTAAAAGGAGCAATTGTGATAAGCCATAAATCGTTATGCCCCACTCCCACAACCCATCTGTATTTCCCATTGGGAAGTTCTTTTAAAGTTTTTAAATTGTTCTAAAGTTTTAAATTGTAAATCACCAAGGGGCCCTTTGGGGCCTGGAAGGCGAGTCGGAAATACTTTTATATGGAAATAAAATATCAGGTAGGTGATGTGAAACTCCAAAGCAGGGGTTTCCTCCCACCGTAAGCTGTAAGTTCTTAGCAAAAGCAGCCTCCATAATGAAAAGGTGCCGAGAGTGGAATTTTACTGCTGGCTCTGTAATTTTCCAGCTCCTGGTGTCTCAGCTGTGAAAGGTAAGAGGAATGCTGGTACTGTGTGTCTGCTGCTCCCAGAGATGAAGTTGTCCTTTGGTGAAAGCCCCACCTTCTCTGAAGCCCTGAGTAATCTAGCTCCCGGAAAATGACACAGCTGCTCAAAATACTGCATTAGGCAAGGATTCAGACTTGATTTTATTATTCATATGGAAGGATGTTGTGGAAAGAAAAGAGCGGATGCTCAGAATTGGTGCCCAAGCCTACCATCAACCAAAGCCACTGTAAATCTTAGGGGGTCAAGTTCTGGTTGGGGAGGGGCAAGCAGAATTCACACACATTGTTTGGAGCACCAAGTAGATTTTAGCCTGAGATTTGTGATATAAAATAGCACCGAGATGACTGCTTTGGTGTGAAGGCAGGAGGTGCTGAGAAGTACCTGCAGGAGTAGGCACCAAGTTTTGCAGAACCTGGCCATGGGTATTATTTAGTTTATGAGGAAACAGCAGGAAGCCAAGTAGGTTAAGAACATAAGAAGTGTTGTGCTGGATCAGACCAAGGGTCCATCTAGTCCAGCACTCTGTTCCCACAGTGGCCAACCAGCCATCGGCCAGGGATGAACAAGCAGGACATGGTGCAACAGCACCCTCCCACCCATGTTCCCCAGCAATTGGTGTTAAATAAAAAGATGAAGAAGGTGCTAAACCACTCAAACCTGAGGGAAGATGAAATGGGGAGAGGCCTAGGAGTTGGACAAGGCACTTGAGTGCCATTTTTCTTGATTGAAAGGCAGAGTATAAATCAAATAAACAAATCACTGGGCTGATACCCAAAAAATGATTGAGGAAAAGAATGAGGTACGCATGTTTTTGTTTTGTTTTTTTACCTCCTTTTAAAACAATTGAAAAGATAATAAGAAATTACAGTTCTTGGCAGAATGGGTTTGGCAGGCATTTCTGCTGGTTTACAATGATGAAAACAGTTTTGCAATTTTCCTGAATCGTATAATAGCAGCAATTGACTCTTGTTATCAAGGGAATCTAATTAACATAGATATGTGGCTAATTAATTGCTTGCTTGTGTCACCTCTTCCCACTCCTTTAATTGAACATTCCTTTTTGGAAAATAGGCGTTGAGAAAAGAGAGAGAAAGAGTGTTTTTTGCAGGGCTTCTTTGGACATGGGTTTCAATGTTACGCTGGCGCAAATCTCTTCCAAAGGAGGCCTGTCATCTTGCCAGTTACTGGCATATCATCTTCAGTACTGACTCACATCCTGCTTCTCGTGTTTTAGAAATACTTCCAACAATGTGTTGTATCACATTGTATCACATTCACCCGCTATAAATGCAAAGGAGAGGGCAGTGTCTGATTTGGAGTTAACCCCTGTGAGCTGGCCAATGCCAAAATGATCCTGCTCCAAAGTTAGCCTGTGTCTCCAAAGAAATCAGAAGATTGCCATTCATAGAGCCCTCACGTGTCTTCTCCTTGCAGTCACACAGGCGCACTGATAGCAACTCCAGATTGCCAGAACTGTGAGCTGCAACACAGAAGTCACATCTTAAAATCCCGTGGGTTTTTAAAGCCTTCTTTATGGTTCTGTTTTGAGCCTGTAAGCCGCACACACTACAGTAAGAATTCCAGATGCATCCTGCAGCCTCCATGCTTTCTAGCAAGAGCATTCAAGTGTTTATGTGTAGATGTGTAAATACACAGAGTGTGTGTTAAACTTGTACATTTTTAATGTCAAAAAATAGGATTTTGAGAAAAGTTTTAAAATACTGAGTAGTGTAATCTTCTTTCAACCCATTAAGTAAGGCTTTAGTGCTGTTTCAGCCATAAATTATATTTGTTTTCCCCCATTATGCAGACATTTAACTGTCACTTCACTACTCTTCTTACAATTTGCATCTCAGGATGAGGTCGTGTGCCTTCAAGTCTTGTCCTACCATTAGACAGAGTAAGGCAATCATTTCAGGGGACAGATCCTGAGGGGTGGGGAGTGGACAGAGCTCTATGTACCGCGTGGCATGTTCTTTGCTCCAAAAAATAGTCTTCTTCCTGCCATTGTCAAAGTAAAGCTCAGCTATCAGTCTAATTGACTTTTCTACATGGAATGGGATTTGGCACCATCTTGTCCTTCACCTCAGGTAACAAAGTGACTTGGGACAGCCTGGAAGAGATGGTGGGTGTTAAACCTGGGCTTTCTCTGACTATTTTGGCTTTATTTTAACTCCCGGTTAAATTATGGCAGCAAACGGCATAGCACAACTTTAGATGTTGTTGCACATCATCATACTTTAAGAGTCCATTATCTTGAATCTATGCAAAGTGCTTACCATACTTTGAACTGCTCAGGCTGTACAAATATCCTAAGCATAGGAAAGATAAAGTACATAGTCTTGTATTCAGTTCACAGTCCATCTCTCTCCAGAAAAAGCTTCCACTCCCACTACTTTTCCTTCTAAAATGACCAGTACATGGGTAAGTCATGACCCAGCAGCAGCATGGGGCTGTACAAGTCAAAGGAAAGGCATTGACAGGTTGATTTAAAAAACACACACACCCTGGTACAATGCACTGAATAACCGTGAAATTCAAATACTCTGCTGTTTGGTATGCTCTCTGTTGGATTGCAAATTTCATGTGCTCCAACTTCACTCAGATCTTTGCTTCAGCCTGATGTCTTAAGCCAGCCTTCCCCAACCACAACTCCCATTTTCCCCAGCCAGCTGGCTTGCGATGATGGGAGTTGTAGTCTAGCATGTCTGTTGGGCGCTGGGATGGGGAAGGCAGTTCTAAGCACTGGGAGATTTCATGTAATGCGTCCTTGGCATGTTGTGCTGCTTTCTCATCCCATTCAGCCATGTCGTTCAGCAGCAAACCCCTTCTTACACTTAGGATGCCAAACAGCAGAGGTTGGCCATATTAGATCTGGGATGTATGAAAGCACCCTCTTTGTGGATATATCAGATTAAAGCTTAATGTAGTACAAAGCAAACATCAAGTACATATAAATGTTGTGGCACTGTGAAGCTACTGCTGTACTGAATGGCATTGATTAGGTGCCAACTGAATAGCGGCAGAAGACTGTGCAAGAAGCTCTCTATTGCCACCTACTGGTCCTCATAAAAGCTGGGCATAGGCAGCAGTAGCTTGCAAGGAAGGCATCCTCCATCCAGTTATTCTGATCTTGAGTACAAAAATGTGGATGATTTCGACATTAGTGTGTACAAGTCTTTTTTCTACTTTTGGAGCTGCCCCCTTTTTTATTTTACAAATCAAAACTTATGTGAAATTATTAAATATTAAGCAACATATGCACTGCTTAATTATGGGTGTGTGTGTGTGTGTGTGTGTGCTTTTTTAAAAGAAATCAAACGCAACATTTTTGTGATGATAAAACATGACCAGGCATGAATGGTGGTATAGCACTTCGTATCCGATAGCTTGCTCAATGTGAGGCTGGAGGCCGAGAACTTGTATCTAGCTAAGCATGGCGCAAATTATGGTACTTTAGTTCTCACAATGAAGTGTTTTATTGCAATAATTAACTGTTTACATAGACTTTCTCACACTATGAAAGGCAGAAATGGGTAGCACTCATTCACCGGAGAACACACACACCCCCGAGAGTAGTGTACATAGGCTGCTAATTGTGCAAATCAGTAACTCTGAGGATCTTCTGGAGCAGCTTTCCCCAACCTGGTGCCCTCCAGGTGTGTTGGACTGCAACTCCCAGAATCCCTCAGTCGGCTAAGCTAGAGGGCACCAGGTTGAAAAAGGCTGCTCCAGAACAGGGCCTGCCCTACCATTAGGCAGAGTGAGGCAGTCACCTCAGGCAGCAGATGGTGGGAAGGGGCAGCAAGGTGTTGGAGGAGAGAGGGCTGTGGGCCGCATGGTCTGCCTTGCATCCCTTAGCTGGCCTGACCTGTTCATTTGTGGTGGATGATCTGTCCCATTGCCAATGTCAAAGAAAGATTCAACTGCCAGTCCAATCAGCTGTTGTACATGGAACGAGAGGGGATGCCATCTTGTCCTTTGTCTCAGGCGGCAAAATACCTTAGGCCAGCCCTGCTCCAGAGGATCCCTCCCTCTGTGCCTTTAATCTCCTTTTAAACCTTTCTGAAAACCTGTTTTGCTGTCTGACCCAATGAGCCTCAATCCCATTACTTTCATCGCTCTTAAATTGGGGGGGAAATGTACGATGCACTCTGTTATTATGCATTAGCTATGCATCTAATGACAAGATGTGCTTGATGAGGCCAACAGAAGAGAGGGAGGGAGGGTTAATCTTCTAATTTGATTTGTTTGCTTGGTGTCCAAAAATGTCAGAAAATGTATTCAATATATTGTAGCAATGCTGGTGAAGAAGACTCTTGGTACCGATTGGCTCAAAAGACCTCTGACATTGGCTAAACTTCTCTGATCCTGGATAGTTAAACAAATGAAAAGTGTGCTAGAAAAATACACCTAGAAAAGTATGCTTTGGAGAGGAAGTGCTCTAAGAAATGGGTCATAATTTACTTCTCTACTGGCTCTTGCACTTCCCAAATGTTCTGGCAGAGTTCTAGGCTCAAAAACTGTATTAAAATACGTTTTAAAGTGTGTATTCTGGAGGGAAATGTTTATAAATATAACTTTTCATGCAGGTTTTTTGTGGGGAGAGTGGGGTTGGGGGTGAATCACAGGTTAACATAGAAATAAGAGAGAGTGAATGGTGAGCATGGACCACTCCTAGCTAAACTATCACATACTGGTTTGAAATCACTAGCCACTCTTTGGCAGCAGGCCTCTGGTCTCCAGCAATGCTAGTTGAAAACAAAGCTTATAGATACTTCCAATACTCTGGCATGCAGGCTTTCCTCCTCTGATCTTCTCTTTGACAAAAGCAGCTTGCTTGGCCTAATCTCCCTCCCTTTCTACCCCCACATAGATTTTCAGTGTAGTCACAACTGGCTACAACTGGACTGAGCACAAACCCAAGACAGGCTCCTTTGATTTGGGTTGCTCAAAGGACGTGCGTTTGTCATCACCCTGAGTGGTGCAGAAGCGCTAACAAATGCAGACCACAAAGTGGCTGCTCAGCTGTCACTGCAATTTTGAGTTCTTCAAGCCAGACTTCCAGAGACACCGCAGTGTTTGATATCTGTCCAAGCAGGGTCTTCTGTTTCCACTTGTAATTCCACTTGTAACATGTAATTTGCAAGGATAGCCCCCAAATTCCTGGATCCATAGGACAGAAATAAATGTCCAAATGTCCCATTGAACTATGTAGTGCAATGCCATCAACAATGGCCCTTCTGATTAGCACAGCAGTTCCCGAGAAAACATGTTCTGCAAATACAAATGGATCTGCTATGATTTTGCTATGGCTGATTGAGGTATGGCTGAGAAACGGATTTGGAGAAATACAACAAAGTGATACCTGGAGAGAGAGAGAGAGAGAGAGAGAGAGGTTTGGTGGGGGTGGGGGGGAGCAGGCATCTCTGATCAGTGAATTTTTGCTGTCCATGTTACAGCTCATTTCAATAGTGCCTCCCATACAAATCTACTATATAACGTTGCCTGGCTTCTCTTCCACATCCTTTCAAGCTTCAGGTTATTTCAAGGGACTGGTGGATCCTAACAATCAGTTGATGGGCAATAAGCAACCTCTAGTGCCTAAGTAATAGCATTAGCTGGTGTGATAAGTTGTCTGGGGGAACCCATTGCCCAGCTATGGGTATTGTGCTAGAGGTCGGCACAATAGAATTTACGTTAGCACTCATGTCACATTAGATATTGCCCATTGAAAATAAGTGCCTTGCTTAGTACTGTACCGAATCCTGCCCCCATTTTTTGGGAACATTTTCTCTCCCTGCAAAAGATCCTGTTTGTTAGTTTGTTTTTTACCTCTTTTGCAGGGAGGGGGAGAATTTTGGCAAATTTTCCCTTTGGGGAGGGGACCAGCTTGTTGAGAGGTCTTCTTTCTATTTTTTATTTTTTTAAAAAAAAACAAAAACCCTGGCACTTGGAGTAGCCCAGCAGTTTTTCATGAATGCCTGTTGGAGATCATGTGACCTCTCTTTATCCCATAGGCATTCAGGAAGAACTCTTGGGCTCCTGCAAGTGCCGGGGGTGTTTTTTAAAAATACAAAAAAATAGAAAGACGACTCCTTAAAACTTCTTACACTTAAAAAGGTATGTAGAAACCCTGTCCCCCTCCCCAAGGAGAGAATTCTTCAAACTTCTCGTCTCTCCCAACCTCTTTTGTCAGAATTTTCATTTCCCCCACCCCACTCCCACGAAATGCCAAAAATGGAATAATTGAAATTTTTAGCACAGCACTAGTCTTGCTACATTGTATCATACTTCAGCAATCAGCAGGCATATTCTTTCCATAGGGTCTTTGCACAAATCTCAGCATCTAGCAGGCACTCGGTGGTCCACTAGAAATTTGCTAGTGCTTCACTTCTGCTTTAAAGAATAAAGTCTGATGTATATGGCTAAAAAAAATTAACAATTCTTTATACTGTTCCACCTCCCCCACCCCATATCAGATACAAGGCAACTTCAGCCATCTCCTCCGTGGCCTTATGACCCGTCTTATCAATATCTGGGATCAATTGCAACTCCTTCAGTTCATCCAGCAACACCCATTTCACCTGGAAGGGCTAGTGGGATGACATCTCTCTCTGCAGAACTTTCAAGCCGACTGACAAGTAAGTCTAGGAAAGTTTTTTTGGTTTATCTTGCTAAACCCAGGATTCTCAAGGTGTGCAGCAGGCAACTCCCCCACCCCCTACCTACCTACCTACACACACACACACACACACACTGAATCCCTCTCTTATGGATCTTCAAGCATCATTATGGGCACATGTGGTCTTAGTACTTTACCATTCTTCCCGTTTGTATTCCCCAGCCCTTTGAATGAGAGCAAATACAGCTAAGTATATTGCCGTTGCTTTTTCCTCATTTATGGGGACTATAATATATACATTATCTCAAAGACATCAGTAATTGGACTTGAATCTGTCAAGTATTCAGTAGCTGTGGTGATTGATTAGCACCCCAACCCAAAACACATTGAACTGGAACCAAATAAGTGACTTACTTCCACATTTAGATCAGGGTTTATGGAGAAGCAGTGTGCTGTAGTGGTTAGACTAGGTCTCGGGAGATCTGGGTTCTAGTCCCCATTTGGGCCATGAAACTAACTGGGTGACATGGGCCAGTCACTTATTCTCAGCCTAACCTACCTCATAGGTGAGGGCAAGGATCTTGTAAGCCACCTTGGGTTCCTTGAAGGCAAAAAGGTGAGATACACATGTAACAATAAATACATGCAAAAATATGCTTTCACAAAACTCATGCCCAGTATACCATTGTTTTGTCTGCTGGCTTTCCCTCAATGAACACAGCTGAAAACATTGTAAATAACACTAAGAGGTAACGCACCAACCTCATATTAAGCTGTCAGTTTTAGGATTTACTCACTTCTGTTTGACCAGAATTATTTCCAGTTGCAACATAAGTCAGATGAATGGTGAGTTTGTAGCATGTTTACAAGTGATTTTCCTGTGGAGGCATGGAATCTGCCCATGAGGAAAATAATTTTAAAAAATCTTTTCACTTGCTATTTCCTTGCTTTTAAGACTTTATGTGGATGGGTTTTGTCCTGAAGCAAATGAAACTGGTTTTGTAATTAAACTTTTATTTGTTTATTTGAAATATTTCTTGGCTGCCTTTCAGGGCAGAAGTTCTCCCACTTTTGCATCTGGATGATGATTTAGACTTTTAAACACCATTTTGTACACACATTAAGCACCTCTTATCTTCATAATCCCTCACTAAATTCACCTCATAGAATCATGGAATCATAGAATCATACAATAGCAGAGTTGGAAGGGGCCTAGAAGGCCATCGAGTCCAACCCCCTGCTCAATGCAGGAATCAACCTTAAAGCATCCCTGACAGATGCTTGTCCAGCTGCCTCTTGAATGTCTCGCAGTGCTTATAACCCAAAGTCAGTTTCTCCTTTTGGCAGGAAGAAAGAACACAAATTTGAAGTTTGTGTTTGATATATATATATATATATATATATATATATATATATATTTAAATAGTTTCACACACTGACTAAATAATAGGAGACATAACATAGCTTTTTATATTTGAATGATTAAACAGTATGGATCATGTCAAGAACAATTAACCAAGATTAGGAAGTGAAATGTGAGCTTTTCCACTGATGTTGAGGGGCAGCCAGCATAAAGCATCCTTCAGGTGCCTTGCAGATAGTATGGCCGCCTTTTCTCTAGCATGTTTTCTTGGTCTTTACCTGCTGCATGGCAACCAGACGATCAGCAGATGAAGCTTCTGTCACAGTACTCCAGGCTGTGCAACGTCATCACCCTATATGCCTATCACACAGCTTCTGAGGGCAGAGGAAACCTACTAGGGAGTAAAAAAATGTGGCAATACTCTTTACAGCCAACACTGAAAGTTAATATGCTAGGGCGGGATGTCCAGATGCTCAGTTACATGGTTCAAGAGAAAGACAGATGATGATTATATCTGGCACATCCAGAATTAAGACAATGGCATGTCACAGACATTGTCTGAGAAAACTGTGGAAATATGTCAAAGAGGCCTAGCTGCTGGGCTGACATGTTTTCAGAACCTGACACTACCATATTGTCCCTGCAGTGCCTTTTTTAATCCAGGCACAGTGCAGCTTGCTTTTGTTTCTTTCTCCCACCTACTGAGGCTTTTTTTTCTGAACATACACATTCCTTTTAGGCAGACTCTATACTGCGTCTCAGGAGGTGTTGCCATGAGGAAAGGTTTCTTTATTGTTATTTTAATGCCTTGTAATAGCTGGCAAGACAGAGGAGCCACCGTCTCTGTTAATTGGAGCCTGTCTAGAAGCTCTCTTTTAAGAGGCCATTATCTCTTTAATCTGTTGTGAGGGGTGGAGGGGAGGTGGCGAATGAAAGTTCTTCAATCAACAGAGGGAAAGTGTTGAAATTCAACCATCATTTCAAACATGGATCATGTTATATGGAATATTTTCAATCCCAAATACTTCAGTCTTTCAGTCTCTTCTGACAGCGGCAGGCAACATAAAATTTGTAGCTGGTTGGGAGGATCAGGAAAAGAGAGGGAAGCCCAATGTTCACAAACACTTCCATCTACATCGAATGGTGCCCCTTCCTTAGCCAATCTTATGCCAAATGAACAAAAGTGTTTGGCCATTCGAGAAGAATTGCCCTGAATAGGCTGCCCTTGCCCTCACTTTCCTGATTGGTTAGGAACAACCATCTGAACAGTCCACAAGCATTGCCCTCACTCTAAATTAGCTTTGTTGGCTTTGGCAATATCAGCACACAACCAACTCTGATTGGCTACATAGGATTGTGATGTCATTACATTCTCTGTGTGATGCCTGATTAGCCAAGATCAGAGTGAAGGAGGGAAAAGCCCTTTTCAAAGGGGGAAATGCACAAAAGGAGCAGAAAATCAAGGAACAGTGGCTGCAATATGGGGGGAGGTGAACATCCCCAGTTGCTGGGATTTTTTCATGAAATATTTCAGAGCTTCCTCATAAACAGTATTTTTCCCTTGAATACCAAATAGGTGTATTCAGTATTTGTCACATCCCTAAAATCTAGCCTGTCAGGGCTTTCTCTCACTACCTGACTATCTTATGCTGCCCCTATAATAGCTCATCTTAAGTAATTAGATGGAAGGGAGGATTGAGCTCATATACCTTTAGCAGTTGTGGAAGTATTTGGGCAGATGGAGCTTGCCAGGTAAGAATTTTAAAAAGCTGTACATGTTCAATTTTTCACCTCTATCTACACAGCTATATAAGTGCCCTCCCCTGTATTAGGTCATCCAACTGTAGGGTAAAAGTCGGTTGTACTTTGACAGGGCAAATATGGCCTGTCTTGTTTGTTTCATGTGTTGCATACCATTCTTCAGGTGTCAACAACCTCTCACAATACACCGTGACTTACTGCTGCAGCCCCATCAGCTGTTCCTAACTCTTTGTAGGGAGTACAGGGTCCTGCTGCAGAGAACCAGGCTACAAGTTTCTGGACTTTGGCCCTGATGTCTGGCCCTAATGGCAGCACTGTCCTGGATCCATGCTCACCTCACCCCAGCTGATGGATGGATCCAAGAAGGGCTTCCAATGGGTACCTTAATACCTGTGCAGGAGGAAATGGTCATTGAAATATCTTGCTCCTAAGCCTTTAGGGCTTTAAAGATTAAGTCAAGGACCTGGGATTGGCCTCAAAAAATGGATCTGGAGCCAGTACATGTGTTTCAACACTGGTAAAATACATTCTGTTTGCCCAGTCCCAGTTAGTACCCTAATTAGACATAATTGTTTTGATTACGTAATATACAAGGGAGAAAAATATTGTACCCTGGAGAATGTGGTTTGCTCATTCAATTTGTACTTACAACACAATCTCCAAAATGCAGAGCATTGCAAAGGTGTCATTCTTGATAACACAAATTTTTTGGTACTTTTCATGCAGGACAGATCTTTATCATTGTTTTCCCCCACTCTAACGTGCAATTAAATCAGTCTTATGTCTTACAGTATTTTCTCTTTCTTCTTGCCCAAACCAGGTGCTTCTGACCTAACAGCATTCAGTGATCCAAGAGTAGGAATCGATCGTCCTTTCCCTGCCATTCCTTCGATTTCTGATCCTCGCATGCACTATCCGGGAGCATTCACCTATACTCCAACACCTGTCAGCTCAGGAATAGGAATTGGTATGTCTGCCATGACCACTGCCACCAGATACCACACTTATCTACCCCCTCCATACCCAGGTTCTTCTCAGGCTCAAAGCGGCCCATTCCAGACCAGCTCCCCTTCTTACCACCTCTACTATGGAACATCAGCAGGATCATACCAGTTCTCCATGATGTCTGGAGGAGATCGGTCACCCCCACGTATCCTTCCTCCTTGCACTAATGCTTCCACAGGATCTACTCTCCTCAATCCCAACCTTCCAAACCAAAATGATGTTGTGGACACAGAAGGCAGTCACAGCAACTCCCCTACCAACATGGCAACCACAGCAAGGCTAGAAGAAGCAGTTTGGCGGCCATATTGAATTATTGGTTCAGAAGTTTTATCTGCTGATGTCCATGGTTTTCTCATGAGCAGTTGAGGATGCTGCCATGTTTATAGATCACACCAAGAAGCAAACAGTCCAGAAGTCAGTGTTTCTAGGAATGGTGTACTGATGTTATCCAACTGATCTCGCTCAGTGAGGTGGTAATATTCCCAAAAAGTACACTTCTCCAAGGGCTGAACTTCTGAAGCTGATGACATTTTAAGATGGTATACTACTCACTCACTTTGTCTATAGAAATGGGGAAGGATGCATACTCAATATGTTTCCAGAGGTTGAGCCTTCAAAACTAGTTTTGGAGCTCCTCAAAGCTTTTTTTTTAAAGTGTTTTTGTTTGACATCTAGTTTTGAGGCTTAAAGCCTGACACAATCTTAATGGGTTGAATCAATCATTTTGACATGTTAGTTAAAAGGAAGTATAGGAAGATTCTCAGAGAGAAACTGTGAATGCTTCTGATTTAGCAATGCTGTGAATAAGAAGTTTTATATCCTGGAATTAATTTTTTTTTAACCAAGTTGTATGTTCCAAAGAATATGGGAATTCTTTTTATTTGTTATTATTTTTAGGATGCAACTCATCCTTCTTTGCATATCATTTTTTAAATTTTATTTTTGGCACCTTAAAATTTTGCAAAACAATTTTAATTTTTTTTTTAATTGTGCTTGCTTTTCTTATACTTTGTCAGCTGAAGGCATCCAAAAAAGAAAAAGAAAAAAAAGCCCTTCCAGGGAGATAATTTAATTTTTCCTTTAATATAAAAGAGTGACAGCCTAGAGTCCTTTTCAACTACTGAAATCATATATGATGAGTTGCTCGATATTTATGCTCAGCATTGAATTTTTGTGTGTGATACCTTTATTATTTAAATACGCTTGAAAGATAAGCACATGCATTTTGTAGCAACCAAAGTTTAAAATTATCACATATAAAATGGCTGGAATAATTATGGGTAATGTGACTTTTAATTATTTAGAAGTATTGTTTACATTTAGCTCCATTTCACTTTCATCAGTCATTTAATACCCAATGAAGTCATTTTCGTCCAGTTGAGAACCTAGAATTATTTTTAACTGTTAGTATGATGGAAGTAGTGTCAGGGTGTTTCCATTCTTTTAAAAAATATATTGTATTACATTTTGTCACCATTTTATCCCAACAGTTTTAACACATTTTATGGAACATGAACGGGGCACCAGAGGCAGGGATTAGTCTAAGAAAGAATACTTCAGGTTTCAAGAGAGCTGGATGTTCCACTCCATGTTATACTGCACCAACATCCTTAAACGGCAGGGATAAGCAACTTGTGGCCCTACACATGTTTTAGCCTCTATTTGAAGGACTGTCCTTTCCTTTGAAAGCATCTTCTATTTAGAAGGCTGTCCAGTCCAAGTCTGGTTTAAAGATAAAGGACCATCAGAAGGAAGAGTTGGGCCTTGAAGCTGCTCATCAATAGCACTTGGGCCACAGACTGAGCAAGGCACACGGGTCACCCGGTCACAGTCTTCCACTCTACAGTGAGATGTACTGTGCTTCTATTTGAATTATAATAATCATTTCTAAATGTGCATCTATATATGCAAATTTTATGCAAATCGGTATCCTCCTTTGTCCTCTTTTTTTGATGTTGCATTTCCTCTTCTTTGCCAGTTTGTATGTGGGCACCCTACCCACAACTCCCATAACACCTCACCATTGGGCATGCTGGCTAGAGTTGATGGGTTGTTGTCCAAAACGTCTGGAGGGCCACAAGTTGCTCACCCCTGCTTAAAGGCAACAGAAGCAAAAAGTAAATAAAACCCAGCTAGATACCAAAATTCTACTTAATACTTCCATGTCTGTACATTGTGGGCAGAATCTGACACAAGCTGGACATTCTGCTCTGATTGAATTGGAAGTGTAGGGATTTATTTAAGGCTGTGGCTCAGCGCAATCATTTGGACACAAGTTCCACTGAAATCAGTAGGACTGAGGCCTACACTAGATGTGAGGCACAGTCACAATATCTTCATCACAGCTTTAAATAACAACAACTAAAGGCAAGCTTAAGTAGCTGCAAGTCTGGGTGAAGATATGGCATGGGTGAGGGGTTGTAACCCTTTGCCATTTTTCCACTCACCCATACCCAGCTGTTTTTCACCCTGTAAGAGAAAAGATATGGATAGCTATATATTTCCTACCATACGTGAGAAAAGAACTTGGCACTTTTGACTAGAAAAATGATGGGGGGAGGGTTAGGCAGCCCCTCCCCTACACCATTCCTTCATTCAAACTTGCATCCGCCTGAGGTTTCTTTTGGTTGAAAATAAGAGTGGGTGGATTACTTGTCACATCCAGTTTGGAGTTCAGCTGCACATAAATTTAGATTCTGGAACAGACTCGAATATGCTGCATCTTGAAAAAACTGTGCCCAAATATAGTTGAGAAAGGAGAATGGAGTAATGGTCAAAGCAGGTGGACTGATATAGTCCACCCTCTAGCCCATTTGTAACTTTTTGCTTTCGTAATAACTCAACTTGATTGTTGTTATGGAATTTTCACTGTTGTCTAATACACCTCAAACATATCAGACATCACTGTAAATTATTAGGCACTATTTTATGTGGAGGTTTGATCGGAATGCAATTATACACCCATTAAATGAAAACTGCTGAGGTCAACAGATTTAGAAATATCTTTTGGTTGTTAATTAATGGACCTTTTTAAAAAAATCTGTGGAACAATTGCAGGTCAACTCTTGTGAGTATTTGAAAGCAGGCCTTTAAATCAGTGTTGGGTATTTTAAAAAAATTAATAAAGGATTCGGTTTAGAAAGATCCTTGGCTGCAGGCAGCAAAACAGCTGGACTTATTTAAAATACTTGTTTCTTTTATATCTATATCTATATCTATATATATATTTGTAGATTTTGCTTTTGCATTATTTGTGTGTCTGATGCAGTAGCACTTTGGTATAAAATGTTACAGAGTTAAGCAACTCATTGTCATCAGTAAGGTCAACTTCAAGTAAAAAATTATTTCAGCTAATCTCAGCCAAAGCTCAAAATATCACACAATGACATCTCTACCCTGTTCAGATTAGTATAATATCTGGTTCTTGAAGGTGTAATTCAGGCTTTATTTGAGTTAGTGTGTGTTTTGCAATTGGATAATTTAAGTTTGTTTCAGGAAGGGAGTTGTTCTCTTGAACAAGCCACCTTGAGAACCATAGTTTGTTGTTGGATTGTTCAGGGTTAAAAGCTAGATTCTGGCTGGACATCAGGAAAAACTTCCTGACTGTAAGAGCAGTACAACAATGGAACCAATTACCTAGGGAGGTTGTGGGCTCTCCCACACTAAAGGCATTCAAGAGGCAGCTGGACAGCCATCTGTCAGGAATGCTTTAAGGTGGATTCCTGCATTAAGCAGGGGATTGGACTCGATGGCCTTATAGGCCCCTTCCAACTTTACTATTCTATGATTCTAGGGTGGTTAACAAACCACACTGCATGATTAACATGCAATCCTGTCTGCATTCAGACAACACGATAAACCACCCTGCAGAAAAAAATAGCTATGTTCTGACAACATGCTAACCCATAGTTCAACAAACAACCCATGGTTCAAAACAACCCACACTCAAACACTGAGTGTGAGTGAGCACGTTGTTCAGTGGGTCTCACTCCCAATTAAGTTTGCCTAGTTTGCCATTATCTTCTACAAATGGACTAAAATGGAACCATAGATGCCCAGCCAGGAGGCAAAAGGTCACATTTAACTAAGCACGTCATCTTCATATGAGAAGTACAGTCAATTTGTAGATACTTAGGACATGGCTTTATACCACTATTTGTCCATCTAGCTCAGTATTGTCTATTCCAGTCTTTCCCAACCTGGGGACCTCCAGATGTGTTAGACTACAACTCCCATCATCCCTGGCCAGCATGTCAGGTAATGATGGGAACTGTAGTCCACCACATATGGAGTGCCCCAGATTAAGGAAAGCTAGGTCTGCTCTTACTGGCAGCTACTTTTCAAAGCCTTTCATGTCATCTCCTGCTTGTTCTTTTAACTGGAAATGGCAGGAAATTCTCCCAGGCTCCAGTGCATGCAAAGCATTTGCTATGGCAGAGAGCTACAATTCAGTTTCTGCAGGTGTGCTGGTTTCCTCTTACATCCATTCTACTTCCATTCCATCTTCTCCTTTTTGCATATCATAGACATTTTTTTAAAAAGGAGTGGACTGATGTATAAAGGACCAGCCTGGAGAATGGCATCTAGCATTTCACTTTTTCCTTCTGCCTACCTTTCATTCACTTTGCTTGGCTCCCTGGAATAAAGTTTATTTAGCACTCCCTAGAATCTGTTACTTATTCCCACCTCATGCTAAGTCTTCCTTTTCCCTGGTGAACTCTGCACCTAATATTTAACCTGCTTGACCCCCATCCAGATACCCACAATTCATACTTATTTTTTTTACCCAAGAGACTAACCAGTTTTGCCTTTCCAAAAGCTCTCTTCCTCCCGCCCCCTCATAGCCCAGCATCAGTAAATTCTGGAATTATAAACCTAAATGTGGTTAGTCATAAATAAATGCCAGGGGTTTGAAGAGAGTGTATTTTGGACTGAGAAATTTGAACTTGGTAATCAAGTGCTGAAAATGTTGTACACATTCCCTGATTATTATTTGTGGGGGGAGAAAAGATTCCTTCCTTGGCAGTTTAATTTTACTAGGTGTTGATCACATTCGGTTTTATGCTGCAACACACTTATCACAGAAATGGTACCACAGTTTCTTCTAAAGTTGTGGCTTTCATAATATAGGAGCATATCTGCACATGTTGAGCTGCCCTAAGAATGGGTGAGTAGCTCTAGGGCAGGTACAAACTGAGCTACATCTCTACAGACAGGATGGGAAAGAGAAGTTCTGTCTTTAAGTATATCCAAACTAACTAAATATTAGAATTCCATTTGATTAAAAAAATCCTGAAAGAAAAGTATGTTCCGGTTTAAACGATTTATTGTTTTATTTTGCTCTCCAAGAAAGATGTTTGGCTGTTCTCTTTTGTTAACTATAACTGTGTTTGGCAATATTATCACCTTTTAAAACCTATTATGACCAGATAAAGGTTAATAATGAGGAGCCGAGCTAAGTCAAAGCAGCATGGTTAAAGCATTTTAAATCAATTTGGCTTTGACTGAACTAAATTGGCTTAATTTTTTTCCCAACCCTGCTTTTACTTCAGTGTTGAGTTAAACAGATGAGATCCTAATTTTTTTATTAAGAAACAAGTCCTACTAA